>NC_056739.1:1190395803-1190413303 GCF_019279795.1 Protopterus annectens
GTCTTCTTGGGTAGGAGTCTATCAGCATGGCACATCTTCACTTGGAAATATTTGCCCACTTTTCCTTGCAAAAGCATTCCAAATCTGTCAGATTGCTAGGGCATCTCTTGTGCACAGCCCTCTTCAGTTCACTCCACAGATTTTCTATTGGATTTAGGTCTGGTCTCTGGCTGGGCCATTCCAAAACTTTAATTTTATTCTGGTGAAGCCATCCTTTTGTTGATTTGGATGTATGCTTGGGGTCATCGTCATGTTAAAAGGTGAAATTCCTCTTCATCTTCAACTTTCTAGCAGATGCCTAAAGGTTTGGGGCCAAAAGTGACTAGTATTTGGAACTGTCATAATTCCCTCCACCTTGACTAAAGCCCCAGTTCCAGCTGAAGAAAAGCAACCCCAAAGCATGATACTGCCACCACCATGCTTCACCATAGGGATGGTGTTCTTTTGCTGATGTGAAGTGTTGTTTTTGCACCAAACGTACCTTTTGGAATTGTGGCCAGAAAGTTCAACCTTGGTCTCATCAGACCATAACACATTTTCCCACATGCTTTTGGGAGACGTGATATATTGTTTTGCAAATTTTAGCTGGGCCTGGATGTTTTTCTGTGTAAGAAAAGGCTTCTGCCTTACAGCCCTACTCCATAGTCCAGATATATGGAGAATACTGGAGATTGTCCCATATTTTCTCCACTTTTTGATGACTGTCTTCACTGTGTTCCATGGTATATCCAATGCCGTGGAAATGATTTTGTACCCTTCTCATGACTCATACCTTTCACTAGTGAGATCCCTTAGATGCTTTGTAAGCTCTCTGTGAACCATGGCTTTTGCTGTAGCAGGCAACTGAGTAAATGTCAGGAAAATCCTACTAGGACAGCGAACTTTATTTGGGGTTTATCAGAGTCTCTTTAATTGATGGCAGGTGTGTACCCAAGAAGACTGAATGCTGTAATTAAATCAAAAGGTGCTTCAACAAAGTATTAGTTTAAGGGGGGTGCACACTTATGCAACCAGCGTATTGTATATTTTTTATTTTTTATATTTTTCCCCTAACAGATTTGTTTGTTTTTTGATTGAACTGTACCGGTTATAGGTCACATTAAAAGTAGGAAAAGTTTGGAAATGATTTATCGCAGTCTCATTTTTTTATATCACAAAAACCTGGCATTTTAACAGGGGTGTGTACACTTTTTATATCCAGTGATATATATATATATATATATATACTAGCTGTACCCGGCCACGCATATAATTGTCCATGTGAGAAGCAATCCGTGTGTAGATCTAAACCGCACAATTCTAAAGACTGGCCCTGAGCTTTGTTGATGGTGATTGCAAATGCCAATCGAATTGGGAATTGATTGCAATCTCTTAAATTGAAATGGCATATCTGCTGAAATCATAGGAATGCGAGGAATGAGGACATCTTCACCTTTGAAAGGTCCTGTCAAGATTGTTGCTTCTATGATGTTGCTCATTAATTTTTTTACTGCAAGCCGCATGCCGTTGCAAAGCTTTGGCTGGTTGATATTTCGCAACATGATAATTGGCATGCCGATTTTCAATTGCAGTACGTGTGGTGGCATCCCTGGCAGATCGAGTGAATTCAAAAATTCTGTTGGATAATTAATCGCTTCATCTGCTTCCACAACAGTGTCAACGGACTTGTGTGTGACTGCCTCGCTTTGAATGTTAGACTGAATAATATTGTTAAGTTCGTAGACGTCTTTGTTCTTGCCGCAAGAATAGCTCGTTCCGTCAGCCAATCGTGATTCTTATAATTGGTTTGAATATTGGGAAATACTTTTTCAACCAATTCTTCTTTTGACGTCACTAAATTGCAGAAGTTATGAGGCAATGAAATTCGTCCTGAGGTCAGATCAACCGGCACCTTTCCATTCCCAATTTCCAGCAATAGATGTGAGAATATCTCAGCTGATCGATTGTTTTGCAGCTGGACATGCATATTTGTAGTTAATTTTAATGTCTTTACGTGTCGCCACAAAGCCGAGTATTTCAGCCAAGTATTTATTTCATCCACTGGTGTCGATCGAGGAGAACAAAGCAGATCTGAAGCTGCAGAACCCGATCGCCATGCTCGCAATCGTGCACCCTCAAGTCTGGCTGCACATCACTCTGCTGCTTCCTCGGCACGTATTTGAGCCATTCTTTGTCTGTTTCGCTCATTCGCTGATGCCCATTCTTCTTCAGTTTGATTTGCAATTGCTCGTCGCACTGCTTCCACTCCGCGAGTACGACGACCTAAGTTTGACCTTCTGCGAGGCATTATTTGGAAGAACTAAAGCAGATCGATTGCACTGAAAAAGAAGTAAAAAAGTTATAACAAAAACATATAAAATTGCATATTTGTATACAAATATATATAGAATCCATAGTAGGTATATAAAAACACGCGTGTATTCGAATGCAACGTGTGAAATCTATATAATACTAGGTATATAAAAACACGCGCGTATTCGAATGCAACATTGTGTGAAAATTTCAAAGCAATCGGTGAAGAACTTTCGGAGATTTAAGATTTTGAACAAATGAACATTTACATTTTTATTTATATAGAGATATATATATATATATATATA
This sequence comes from Protopterus annectens, assembly GCF_019279795.1. Taxonomy (NCBI): domain Eukaryota; kingdom Metazoa; phylum Chordata; order Ceratodontiformes; family Protopteridae; genus Protopterus; species Protopterus annectens. The sequence goes on from NC_056739.1 coordinate 1,190,398,404, forward strand.
TATATATATATATATATATATATATATATATATATATAGATAGATATATATATATATAAATATATATATATATGGGTCTACTTCAGAATATTGAAAACCCATACCATCGAAGCCCGCTTCATCAAGATGGCTTCAGCAAATCATCAGTTCATCGAACTCCCGAAACAGTGAAAAAAAACCCTGGGTAAACAACCACTCAGTCACTAGAACAAAACAACAAACAGTGAAACAAGAAAACCTTCCATGTGGGGAGCTTTGACCCCAACTCTTTAACTAAATATACCAACTCAGAGATCACACTAGAGTGGGGAAAGGGCAAGGTTGACCATGGTGGCCAAGTGATTCTTTTCCCAGGGTTGATTTTCACTGTTCCAGGAGCTTGATGAATAAAGATTCAATTAAGTCATCTCTGTGAAGTGGAATTCGATGGTATGGGTTTTCGATATTCTGAAGTATATATGTTTACTGTCAAAATATTGAAGTGACTTAACATGACTATGCACATCCCCGAACTGAAGCAACAGAAAACCATCCAGCTGACTGCTCAGAATTGTCGATCCTTTCGAAGGAAAGAATCAACATTTGTTCGCTCACCATCCAGTAATGCATTTACTTGTATGCAGACAAATTTCTACTGTTTTGCAGTGGAGCAAGCTCCCCTGTGCCCCCCACACACCCCCTGCTACTTATATATTCTAACTCCAAGATCACACTACAGTGAGGAAAAGGGTAATTTTACTGATCCCCACTGTAATGTGATGCACTTCAAAATACTGACACTCAAAACTGTGAACACAAGCTACTAATCAATGTTTCAGTCAACAGGAATTGTGCTCACAGTTTTGCCTCTCTGCATCTCCATGTTTGACCTTGTCACAGTTGAGATAAGTAACTTCAATATTTTGATAGTAAATCATATATATATATATATGTGTGCGTGTGTGTGTGTGTGTGTGTGTGTGTGTGTGTGTGTGTGTGTGTGTGTGTGTGTGTGTGTGTATATACATATATATATATATATATATATATATATATATGTGTGTGTGTGTGTGTGTGTGTGTGTGTGTGTGTGTGTGTGTGTGTGTGTGTGTGTGTGTGTGTGTGTGTGTGTGTGTGTGTGTGTGTGTGTATATTTCTATATATATATATATATATATATATATATATGTGTGTGTGTGTGTGGTGTGTGTGTGTGTATATATATATATATATATATATATATATATATATATATATATATATGTTTATAAGTCAGCTAACAAGCATTCTGCTGCTGCAGCACTATTACACATATATGTACATATAAATATTTCAGGCACAGGCAACAATGTCCTTCTAGCCTGCCAATATAGCAAAACAATCATCCCATAATAGGTGCTCAAGTTGTTCTTGTACTTGCATTAATATAATTTGGTAGTCTATTCTAGGCATCAGCTGCTCTTTCAATGAACCAATTAGTACATCTCTTATTCCTATATAATGTCCACACAGATTGTCCAATGATTTTTTCCCTACTCTTTGATAACTACAAACATTCCCAGAGGTTTTTGCCTCTAAATGCCCTATATATCTGAATAAGGTTTCCTCTTAAATTGATGTAAGAGATACTGTACACATTCTCATATTTTAACATTTTATAATCACTTAAACTTTCACATCCATTCATGTTCTTGGTATATTTCTGTTGTACTCATTACACTTTATTCTTGCTAGTTTTCTTATAAGGTTATAGGTTCATAGGCTCATAAGTGATCATTAGGCTAGTGACCCCAGGGGGAATTTTTAAGCCTAACCATGACTCTCAAATTTAACAGACAAGTTTTGATACCCTGGGGTTATTTTAAGGGATATATGTAGGCTTGGGCATGAGTGTTCAAGCATTTATAGGCTAGCTCTGTCTACAAGAGAAATAGGTGGCAGACTAGGGGCAGATTTCTTATTCTTCATCCATTGGTCCAAATTACACTTGAATTGGGTTAGAGAAGAACTGTGCTTCATATGGATGGAAAGCCTGTTCCAGAGAAAGGATAATCTCTGAGATGCCCATACCTTCAACATGCCCTGTTTATGTTGAAGATGAGCTTTAGGTCTGTAGATTGGGTAATTCTGATACCATTTGTTTTGCAGATGTGCAACAGGTCCATCAGAGAAAGATCTCAGGATGACAAAAAGAGAACAAAAATCCAAATCTGTGTACCAAAAACTCAGAACCAAAAGCAACCACACAGAGAAGATGCTGTCCCCAGAATAAGAGAATGCTTTTTAGGTCAGGCATAGATCGCATCTCGGCAATCAATGGGAGAAAGAGTACAAGGAAAGGACTTTGAGGCAGACTGTGTAGCACATGTTATCTAGACCAAGTATTCTTTTTGTAAAGAACCTCTGTGGATGCTGCAGTTATTGCACTTCCCAGATGCCATAGCCTTGTTTATAAGATGCGCAATATAGAATGATTTCCTTACTACCACAGACACATGATGGTCAAAGGTATGGTTACAGTCTACATGTGTTCCTAAATCCCTGAACACTGGGTCTACTCTTAGAGGTGTATTATCAATCTGGTAGTTTCTAGGGGTAGCCATCTTCCCAAATGATATTATTATGCATTTCTTGGCACTGAGTTTTAGGCTTTGGCTCTGGCACCAGTTATTAGTCTGGGTCAGGCCTTCTTGTTGGCTATTTGTGTCATTGAGGGAGTCTATGACTCTGTCTAATTTGCAGTTTTCTGCAAAATTGGTTAGCCTGAGGCCCTTGACAGCGGCTTTGACTTCAAAGAAATAGATGCTGAAAAAAGTGGCCTCAGCACTGACCTTAAGGGACTCTCCTAGTGACTGACCTCTTTGTGGAAGTAGACTTCCCTATCTTAATGCCTTGGGTCCTTTCTGAGAGTCAGCTGGTAACATGGGGGGTTAAATCTAATTTTGTGAGTTTGTCTAAAATGTCTCAGCAGGGTATTGTGTCAAATCCTTTGGCCAGGTCATGTAGTCAGTATGCACTGTTTTGCTCTTGTCCATTGCTTGGTGATCTTCTCAAAGAAGTCCACTAGGCTGAGTAGGCATGACCTGCCCTTGCCAGAGCCAAACTGGATTGGATCCAGTGTCTGAAGGTTTCCTATGGCATAGTTTATCAATTCTATGATAATTCATTATATAGCTTTGCATATGAGGTTAGTCAGACTTATGGGTCTGTAGTTGCCTGCATCAGGAGATGTTCCTCTCTTGTGCAGAGGGATGACAGCTGCAGTCTTTCATTTACTTGACACAAAGTCTGTTTGAAGGTTGTGGCTAAATACTGATTCTAGTGGACCTGATACATTGTTTTTTATACCATTAAGGAGGCATTGTGGGATATTTTCAGACCTCATTGATGCAGTATTCGTGGGCACCAAAGACCTAATGATAGCTGTGGGAGTTATGATTGAGGGAATTTCCTGAATGGTGTCGAGTTGGAGAAAATGAAAAAAATTGGAGCTAAATTTGTTTGCCAGTAGATTTGGTAGATCTTCTGTCTCATTATAGGTTGATGTATTTACAATTAGTTCAGCACATTATACAGCCTGTTGAAGCTGAGATTCCACCAGGGTGTCTTGTTTTTTTGACTGTCCTGTGCTTATTCCAGAAAGATATGTTTGTCTCCATGCAGCCCTTAACATGACTGTACAGGGTTTCTTTCAACAACTCCCCACAGGCACCGGTGTTGACAGGGCTTGTGGGGCTTGAAATTTTGTCAGGGTGTCACTTAATAGTATGAATTTTGCCTATGAATAATTACTGAAAGTTCTAGGGTTAGTTGGGGGCCTGGGTTTTATTTTATTTCAAAGGAGACAGATTTAGAGTCCAGCAAGACCGGTGAGGACATTACATTGTGGAAAGCAAAGTGCTTCTATGTTTGTGAGTAGCAGGTCAAGGATGTTAGCAACCTCAGTAAGCTGGTCTTGGGTGTTTGTGTTTGAAAATTCCAGGAATCTCTGGGCCTGCATGTCTGGGGTCATGTGTGATTCCCAGTTTGTAGTAAGGTAGTTAACGTTTCATATGAATATGATGTTGGGTTGAATGGAGATTGGGTAATTTCTCCAGTACATTTAAGTATGTTTTATGGGTTTCCTGCATCATAGATGGGGACCTGTGGCTTGCAAGGACACGGTATGGGACCTTGCCTATTGTAATTTGGATGTGGAGAAGCTCAAGTGTGTTATACTGTTTGATCAGCCTTAAAGTGAGCTTTTCTTAATGTAAATTAAGACACCTTCATCTTTTCTCCCTTCCTATGAAGTAGCTGATCTAAATGTGTGGAAGGCATTCCGGCCTTGCAGTACCAAGTGTTCTCCACAGCTTTAAACCATGTCTCAGTAATTGCACAGATATTTACATTTTCCATGGGATATATATTATTATTGCATGCTCTAGTTTGGGTGTAATATAACTTACAGATAATGATTTCATAATTTCTGATTTCCTATACTTTACAAAGCTTTTTATACAGCCTATCATACTATCATTAACCAACTGGTTGATATGATCAGAAAAACTCAGTGCTGGTTCTACCTATATACACAGGTCCTTAAATGACTCCACAGTTTCAATCAGTGTGTGTCATATTACATATCCAAAGTTCAACCTACGTCACACAAATTTTACCAGTCATGGCAGCACTAGCCACCCAGCAGCATGAACACTGGCTCTAGATTATTGTCACTGTCGAACTGAGACCTTGACCCCATGTTCAAAAATGCTAATTAAGTGCCTGGACATTTACTCAGAAGTAACTACTTTTCAGGAGATGTACTCATTTTCAGTCTTTACAGGTCAAGACATATGAGTCTATGCAGCTTATCTCACACTGAAGTCTGTGAGACACTTGTTGCCCATTTAAGTATATGAGGAATAATTCCAGCTGTGTTTTTTTTTTGTTTTTTGTTTTTTACATTTATTTGGAGATGATGTAATCAAGGTATGCATTTTTTAATATTAATACTTTGCATTAAACGTGTTATTTATTCCTTTTCTGAGGGCCAAGATTAAAATAAGTGTGTGTGTGTGTGTGTGTGTGTGTGTGTGTGTGTGTGTGTGTGTGTGTGTGTGTGTGTGTGTGTGTGTGTGTGTGTGTGTGTGTGTGTGTGTGTGTGTGTGTGTGTGTGTGTGTGTGTGTGTGTGTGTGTGTGTGTGTGTGTGTGTGTGTGTACGCGCGTGTGTGATACTGTGTGAGATATACATGCATATATATACATGAATGTTCCATGTAAGTATGAATTTATATACGTTATATACAAACATAAACATATACACGACACACATGTACATGTGCACATTATATATACATATATATAAATACAAACATACACACACACATAGACACACATGCACACACACAGATCTTGCCCTCATAGCATTAAGTGACTATGACGTCCAATATGTACAGAGTGATCTGCTGCTATAAAAGAGTCGAGAGAAAAATCATTATCTCCACATCAGAAGCCCCAGTTCTCTTCTGATAAAGAGGGGCCTTCTTTCTGCAGGGTGAAGGGGGATCAGATATATCAGCCACAGATGGTGATTTTAAGTTTCACAAGGTAATTCATGAGTATTTCAGCCACAGATGAAGGCGTTTAAGTATCATAGGCACATGTTCATGAGTGCCTCAGCCACAGATGGAGGAATTTACATATTGTGCGGACTCATTCATGAGTGAAAGCAGAAGGAACTGTAAATGGGTGCAGCTGAAGCACTATGGCAGGAATTGCACTGGAGTTTGTTGGTGAAGAGACACCTAGTCATAGGATTAAGATCTCATAATGTGACTCACAGTTATGAACTAGGTTAATAAATGGGAAGCATGAGCAGCAGAAATGAAACTCATTCACAGGGTAGCGGATCCACTGTCTATGACAGAGTGACAAGCCCAGTAATCAGGGAGGATCTCAGAGATTAAACACCGCTCCTTCATAGTGACAGCAATCAGTTGAGGTGCAATGGAAAACTTGGGAAGTTTCCCTATTGTATACTCAGTGAAGGTGTAGACTCCAAGGCAGACCAAGAGCACATTGGAGGGATTGATAGGGCTAGATAATTCCGGTCTATCCTGCATGGCTTGCTGCCACTGCATATATTCATGCACACACACACACACACACACACACACACACACACACACACACACACACACACACACACACACACACACACACACACACACACAGATTTTAGATATACACATATATACATACACACACACACACACACACACACACACACACACACACACACACACACACACACACACACATATAGGATTACATGGTAGTAGTTGAATTAAGCTAAAATCAACCTCTGTTTTGTCCCCTGTGGAATTGTGCAAGCTCTAAGCTGGAATAAATAAATAGCATAGGCTGTGAAGGGTGCAGGGGACACTTGCCCTCCTGCAAAGAAAAACACTGTTTTATAAGTTGCAATCTCCAAGGGATAGCTCCAGAGCATGTGCAGAAGAGTGTTGAAGTTTGTGTGTCAACATCGGTGATGTTGATGTAGCAGTTGTTTGATGATTGTTAATATACCCATATATATATATATATATATATATATATATATATATATATATATACATACATGTATATGTATATATATATATATATATATATATATATATATATATATATATATACATATATATATATATATACATATATATATATATATATATATATATATATATATATACACACATATACACACACACTCTCACACACACACACACACATATATATATATATATATATATATATATGTATGTATGTATATATAGGTATCTAGAGACACAAACACGCATGCATGTTGCATGTAATTACTCAAAGAAAAGTCTGGTTGAGTGTGAAACTGTGTGCTTTCCAACTGATCAAATACAAAGCCAATTGTAAAGTAATGGTAATTTATTGCAGAAAATCAAAGTACCACGGGTAACAAGGAATACATCCTTATCCCTTGGTTGTGCAATCATGGACTTAAAAAAATATGTATATATGGCAATACTTAATTTTGTTGACTCTATCTTTGGTCAGTATCTGACAAAATTTAGTTAGCTACACAGATGGACAACAGGTATGTGGGATCACACAATTCTTGGGGTAGGTAAATATGTCCTGTCCCTGACATTGTGAGATCTCAGAGTTAGTATGTATAGTTTCATCAGCCATAATAATATCAAAACTCATCAGACGAAAAACAAACCAGGAAAAATACAAAAAGTGCTGAGAATTGCACCAAGATACTCCAACACATGAATGTAACAAATATAAACGTTGTTCTTAAAGCAAAGGAAATTTATTTAACGAAACACAATACTTGTAAAGCGCTTTTCGTCCCACTAAATAGTGGGACTTCTTCAGACAAACATTTTTTTTTACAGTACTATTCTTTATAAGTAAAGACTTTTCACACAGTAAATATGAATAATTATTTAATATATGTGGATGTTACAACAGTTTAAATCATGTGTTCGATTTGTTGAACACATTGCGTTACATGATGATTTTGCACACAGTGTTAATGCCTGCATCTTTTGCTTTAACTACTAATTTAAACCACCAACTGTTACTTTGATTTTAATTGTATCAATTATGTGTGGTCCTATCAAATATAGGACAGGGTTATTTAAACAGTAGTTGAGAACATTTGTTTGTCTGAAGAAGTCCCACTATTTAGTGGGACGAAAAGTGCTTTACAAGTATTGTGTTTCGTTAAATAAATTTCCTTTGCTTCAAGAACAACGTTTATATTTGCTACATTCATGTGTTGGAGTATCTTGGTGCAATTCTCAGCACTTTTTGTATTTTTCTTAGTATGTATAGTTAACATAGAGTTGTGGAGGGTACAAAGGAGCGTGCCGTCTGCAAAAAAAGATGTTTTTAATCTATTTTTTTTTACTTTCATTTTTTTACATGTGCCAGGGTTGCTGCTCAGTGCATGTGGATGTTTTCTGGTCAATGTTGTGCACATCAATGTTTGAGTTTTTTGACTTAAGTCACTACATCTATATATATTTCAGTCTATATCTGTATTTAGATGCCAGGGTATGGGAGGTACAAAGTCCAATGTAGGATTTGCAGAGCAGCTTTCATCCCTGCTAAAACATGAAGTTCTTTAGTGAAAAAGAAAAAGTTTGTATTATATTATTTGTTTTTGATGGGTTAGGCACATGATCAGTTTGATTTAATTTTTTGAGTGTTGACCAAAAATTAGACAGCTAGATAGATAGACTGATGGCTAGCTTGATTAGACATATTAGAATGATTATGTATTATAGCCATTACTTTCTCTCCCTTTCTCTGGCTCTCAGTTACTCTGAACATCTGTTTATCTATCTCTCCCCATTTCAATATATATGTGTATGTGTGTATATATATATATATATATATATATATATATATATATATATATATATATATATATTGGCTGAAAATCTCAACCTTGGGTATTTGACCCACTCCATTCAGTCCTTGCTATGCTCAGGTTTCACTTCAATCCCCCAATTCCAACCCACCCTCACATACTATACACTTATAGCACTCATAGCTTCTCATCCAACTCAATCCCTCCATTTCCCACTAGAGACCAGTCTTTCAATTAATTAACCTCTTTCCATGCCTCACGTCTATCACTTTAGTTTAGCCACACTCCTTTTCTACAGTGCTATCCTTTCACTATAATTATTATACTCTACCTCCCTATAACAATTTCATTGCCTAGATCTCTGTCTTCCTCTCTCTCTATTCCTGATCTCTTCACTACAAATTTTCCCTTTACTCTAATCATGCTAATTTACTCATGCCTCTCCTTTCTCTTCCTTCTTTCCCTCTCTAGTCTAACAACTCCACCAGATGCAGTAATAAAAAAATACACCTCAACTGTTACCTCATCCTCACCACTCAGTCCCTCTAATCCCTCTACCACATGCTTCTCTCAGATATCCTCAACTCTAATCTCTATTCCTATCGTCTTAATACCCCAAAGTATTCATTACCAGCTACTACAACCTAAAAGTAATACATATACCTAAACTTTCCAAAACTCACAGAAAAACTAGTCACTCTTTCACTATCACACATTTGTGTGGGGCCAGTCACCCCAACCCACGTCCCAACCATAGCATACAAACAGAAAAAACAGAAAATTCATTGCTTTTAATCTTAGAAGCATAGGCAGTAAACTGACACCCTTTCATGCCTTGTAAACATAATACAGTCCAGATATCCTTGCCATTACTGAGACCTGGCCAAAACCTGAAATAAAAGATACTGAAATTCTAACCCCTAGTTACAGTACTATCAGAATAGACAGAGTGCATAAAAAAGCTGTTGGAATAGCCCTAGTCTTCCCAAACACTCTAACAGTTACACCCTTTTTCAAATACTACACCCAAATTTGGTACAGCAGATATCCTTTTCACATTGCTATAACTAAATTCATCCAAGACCATCTGTGTTGTTGTTTTGTAAATCCTTCCTGGACAAATATTTCCATTCTTGAAAACCTGGATTTTGGAAACAATACAAAATTAAACGATTATCCTTGGTGATGTTAACACTGACTGGCAGATCCCATCTTCACATAAGTCAACTAACAGTATAAACCTCTGTGGTTTTACTCAAATAATAAATACTCCAAACAGATATAGTAAAAATAATACCCAACAATCCACCTTAGATTGGATACTAGGCTCTAACCTTCTAATTATCCATCCTCAGGTACACTCCCTGACTCCCTAAGTGACCATTTACCAGTCTTTGCCCACAAGGCTATCACTAAACTCACAAAGCAACACAAGTTCAAAACCATACACAGCCTACAAAAATTCAACAAAGAGAAGTCATTGACTCTCTAAAAGCTATAGACTGGTCCATTTTAAAAAGACTCCCCCCTTAATAAGGCTGTTAAACATTTCAACAGGACTTTCTTAAGTATTCTCAACACACTTGCCAAACAACATACAAAAAGAACAAAAAATAACCATGCTCCATGGCTCACCAAACCATGCAAAATTCTAATGAAACACAGAGCCAAAACATGGCTGGCCTGGCTAAAGAAATGACACAAATGTTCAGTTATTTAGACAACTCCACAATCAGATGAAAAGATAAATTTCCCATGATATAAAATTGTACTATACCCACATTCAAGATAACCATAAAAACAACCCCAAGAAAGTCTAGTCCTCTGTAACATCACTCCTTAACCCAGGAAATAAAAACAATCCCAATCCATACCCAGATATACCACCTTGTCAAACAGCCACCAAATTCAATAATACTTTGTAGAGTCCGTAGCCAGCCTAACTGTAAACCCATCTAATACACCTCAACTCACCACTTCTATTAAATCCCCCAGTAGTAATCTCTGCACTTCCCATACATAGAACCAACCCCTCACTAATACCAAAACACACTACCATCCTCATTTTACCTTTTCATTCCATTCCTTTATCCCTAATAAAAACTACTACAGAATCTAAAACCTTGCTCATCCTCAGCAGACAACCTCCCTCCAGAATACCTAAAGCTTGCCACAAATGCAATACAATCCCCTGTTGGCATCTTGATTAACAGATCCAGAGCTGAATCGTGTGCTCCTACCTTATGGAAAATGTCAGATATTATCCCTTTACACAAGGGAGGCAACTCCACTGACATCACAAATTTTCTTCCCATTGCCATATTGTTCCCCCTCTCTAAAAATTCTATAAACATGTGTACACCCACACCTTCTCCACCATCTCACACACAATAATGTTGTTAGCCATACTCAACATGTCTTTAAACCCACAGCACCTTACTAGCCCTACTGTCTTTTATGGACACTGTCAACAAAGTCCATGACTCTGTCAAACTTATATCTGCAGTATTTCTAGACTTGTCAAAAGCATCGATATGGTCACTCACTACAAACTCCTTATGCATCTTTCCAAGATTGGTCTATCTTCCCCCTCAGTTCAGTGGTTCTCTAGCTATCTAGCTAACAGATAGCAGGCAGTAAAATGGCAAGAATCCATCTCCCCTTATCACATCACCTCCACAGGGGTACCATAAGGTTCCATCCTTGGCCAACTACTATTTAATAACTTTATCATCAACTTACATACAGCTTCCTGTGAAGGTACTCTTATTCAATATGCAGATGATTCCATTATCATATGCATATCAGACACATTAACTCACTTAAAACATGTATCACAGCAAGCCTTCTCATCCATAGAAACCTAGCTCTCTAAGGCTCAATTCCTGCTAAATCCTGAAAAAAAAAAGCTCTTCATTTTCCCCCACAAACCACATAGCTCCAATAAAACAAATTTCAAGATCTTTTCTGCAAACAATACTGAAATTGAATTCATTCAACATACCAAACGACTAAGGGTCATAACCGACGATAATCTTAAGTTTGACCGCCATATACAAAGTAGTATCACAAAAAAAAAAAAACATCAAAAACTAAGCATCCTATACAGGAATGAACATTTCCTCCCCCACAAATGATACAGCTCCAATAAACCTACCTCTTGCCCTCACTATTATATGGGGCTCCAATTTTAACTAATTTACAGACATCCTTGAAAAACAAACTTAAAAGCTGCTATAACAAAATTGCCAAATTTGCCATAAACTCAACCCCTCTAACTCATCATTGTTCTGATGAAGTCAATGTGTATTGATGAAAGCGCTAAACATTATGTGTTGTGGATTGTTCTAATTAAAGAATATCTAACTATGTTCCAGGGACCAGTGTCTTCATCTTGGTGCTAAATTTAGTTCATCATTGTAAAGCCTTATATTCCATAAGCTGGCTTCAGCTCCGCCTCCAGCTTCAAAACATTCAACCTATTACAATATAGAACATCATCCACCACCCAGTTGCTTATTCTGCTCTTAGCCCATTAATCAACATTTTTGTCCCTAAAGACATCTGAGATCTGAAGATAAACATCTCCTGACAATCTATAAACCCAACAAAGCCCCAGGTCTAAGCCTTTACTCTTGTTCTGCTGCAAAATGAAGGAACTTCCTTCCACTAAGTACCAGAATTATCACTAACCTGCAGCACTCCTTCACATGTTCTCTAAAAGAATACTTAGTCAAAACATGGATTTGCTCCTGCAACAGTCCTGGCTGAAGTACTCTTATACTTTATTTTTTTCTTCCCATCCCTTTATTTACACTTACACTTTTCTTCTTTTAGTTTTCCTATTGCTTCTACTACCTTACCCTACCTTCCTTTTCTTTATTTCCCTGGCATTTCATCAATACAGTCTTGTTCTAATATCTTAAGATCTCAAGTAATTTCTCCTCATGTATGTTAGCAGACTCTGAACGTGTTATATTCCCTGCCCATTGTTGTATATCCTATTGTTTATTTTCCATGTTGTGTAAATCATATGTTTCTCCTATGATAACATTTCACCTGTGTGTAAATTGTGACTAAATGTTATGATTTTATTGTATCTGTTGAGTTTGTTCTTTTCATTCTGCTAAAATCAATGCTTTAACTAAATGTATCTGGAGCTTTTCTCCTTGGGCCTCTGCTGAAAATAAGCACTTTATGACACAGTCAGACTTTCCTGGTAAACAAATGCCAAATAAATAAAAATACACACACACACACACACACACGCACACACACACACACACACACACACACACACACACACGCACACGCACACGCACACGTGCACACGCACACGCACACGCACACACGCACACACACACACACACGCACACACACACACACACACGCACACACACACACACACACACACACACACACACACACACACACACACACACACACACACACACACACACACCCATATACATGCTCAAGAAATCTGGCTAAACCCTAAAATAAAAGGGAATAAAGGCTCAAAACTAGGAACAATATTTAAATATTGCTCTTATAAAATTAGAAAGTTGCTTAATAACAGGATTTGTGTTAGCATGCATTTTCTGAAGGAAATAAAATCTGAAACTTTAATTTATGACATTATTTAGTGACTTTAATCCTCAGTGACTGGCAACAAACCACAAAATTTAGGATTAAGAGACCAAAAAATGAAATAAATATCTGGATTTCTTTTGAAAATATTATATGTTGGATGTAAAATACTTCATCCAACACCATTTACTTATACTAGGAGTTCTGAAAGGAGCATAGTGTTTACATACTCTACTGTCATTCTCCAAATGTCTTGGGAGTGGTCTAAATGAAAGCCTGTTATTAGTTCTTATCTTAGACATGCATACGGTATTAGATAGTGTTGCTCAGTCTTTTCTTAAAGATACTGGCTCAATTAAATACAGTAATATTCAAGCATAAAAGTATTTAGTGACTAAAGGAACAACAGATTCACTTTCCTAGTCTCAACACTTCCTTGTGAAGAAATGAGTACCCAAAGCTCAGTTCTTAGCATACTTTCCTTTACAGAATTTGTTAGGCAGAACTGTGTTTACTATGGGACTCTCCATGTAACACTGTTCAGTGATGGCTTTAAACACCATTAGTATTTCTCCCACAACAGCTACTGTAGAAAAACAACTTCATGATGGTTCTTTTCTAAACAAAACTGAGATGAGACTTAGCATCAGAAACAATAATCTCTCTTCCCTTAAAGCACACACTTAGTAAAAATGCATATGGCAACCCATTAAACTATAAGTTTATGATGTGCTGGAATTCATAATCAAATAGAATATAGTGAGGTAATAATTACTGCTCATTTTAAGGATGCAGAAATTCAAAAGGCAAATAGGTAATGAATTTGCTAACAGCCTAGGACAGTCCACTGGACATAAATGGCCCTTTCAGAAGCAGCCCAGGAGTTCTGTCTAGTGAAGTAACTTAGAGTCACATAAAAGACAAAGGCTCTGTATCTCAAACCCTGTTCTACAGGAGGCAGCTCTTTAATGGCGCATAGCCTTACTCATCTGCACTTAGTGCTTGACAAACTGTTGTAGAAAAATTAATTTCATATATGCATACCTGTAAAAAAACAAGCTAAATTAATGATGTATTCATAGTTAACATATTAATATTAAATTCACAGACTTCATGCTGTCCATTTTATTTAGAGCTAAGCAATAAACGCACAGTGAACATTCAACAAAACAAGGAAACCAAAGATCATACCCATGAACATGGCTCATATGATGATACTCTTGCTTACTACAATCAATTCCTTCCTTTTCACTATAACTATTCTGGGATGCAGGAACGGATGCAGGAACCAAGTATTTACACACACACACACACAAAGATATGGCCATCAATTACAGCCCCTTGTATGACTGGGTACATATCAGATATTCACATGTGATTGAATGGATGAACAAATATATATATATAATGACCTAGAAGTATATTTCATCTCAATGCTGTGAGAAGAATGCAGTGCAATCCATTGTACCTCCCATGTCCTCCCAACATCTTAGATCAAGAATCAGAGCCAAACACCCAAACTCAGAAAAAGATTTTACATATCAGTCTTATAATTTGCCCAAAATGTAGCAGCGGACTTGTTCTCAAACTATTAGACTGTAAACCTTGCATATGACATTCTAACTGAACATGATATATACCAGTTCTAGCTGTCAACATCTTACTGTATTCATAGAGATCAGAAGAAGCAACATCATGGTTCTATTTGTATCTGCTTGTATGTATTAAAAAGGGTATAGTAATTAAGATAGAAAACCGGGAAAAGCCGAAAGATGCAAACAAACAAAAAAGTCCAAGGCAGTAGCAGAAAATGTAACTGGAAGAATCAAGAAATAATGAGAGAAAGTTATGCTCGGACCACAAGTAGATCTCATTAGAAGTAACTTTCAATTTCATTCAGCAGTTTAGGGCTTTTGTCCAGGTAAAGGA
>NC_056739.1:1190415803-1190500803 GCF_019279795.1 Protopterus annectens
GCTTCTTCAACAGAAATATAAAGTCTATAAAATACAGTCAGCTTTCTAATGCTTTTACGCAAAGGCACATTTGATTTCTATGCTGACAAATGTCAAAGTTTGCTATTCTCTGGATGGTATCTTGGTAGAGTTTAAGGTTATCCCCACATCTACTCTAATTTTTCTCCAGGTTCTCCAGATTCTTCCCACTTTCCAAAATTCTGCTGATTATGTGGTCTGTCTGCATTACCCCACAGGTTCATAGGTTCACAGACATGTCTCTGTAGGTTTGTACTCTAGAGCTTTTCTTCCTGAGTCTTTGTTTCTGTGTATTTAACCTAGTTAACAAAACAAAAGTAAAATAAACAAATGCGCTATCTAAAAGAAATGCAGCTCTGATTAAAACACAGCAAACTCTGAAAAGCTCAACACATTACATGCCCTGGGCAAGTGGTCTTGTTTGCTGAAACAACAAATTTCAAAAGGACTGAACTCAAGACTTGTCATTTATCTCTTTAAAAACTGAACTGCCAAGAGATGTGTATAAGAGAAGTTAAATAAGAAAATATACTTTTTCTAAAGGGTGGTGATATCTCTAATCACTGTCAGTATGAGCTGAACAGGCAGCCTAAACAAAAACTGAGTTCTACTGAAAATAAAGTAGGTGTCATTCTGTCTCACAGTTCCTGGTCTCTCTCGTTCACTTGTTTCACTTCTTGCCTTTCTGGCTGCTTTCTTAGGGACTCAGACAGAAAGCTGACTAAATTAACAAAGAAAGATTCCTAAAACAGATTAAAGATAAGATTAATAACTTATCTTAAAAATCCCGTAAGACTGAAGAATAAGGCCCACACTTCAAATAGTGCCACTGTGTATTGCATAAATCCATTCAAGTCACATGTCTGAATCTATAATTTAGTGTATGTATAACTCCATAAATACTATCTGCTATGTTTCATTGAGTAGGTTAGTATTTGTTCTTGCCATGTACGACCTTGGTTGTATTTGTAAATAATACACTGAGTTTGGTTTAAGCAGTTAGCTTTTAATGAATGTACAGTACTCCTGCTTTTCATACAAAATAAACTTCATGTTTGCCAATTACTTTTGTATTCCATACTCATTTTCCAATGCATACTTTTAGTTTAACTTGACATAAAGAACTGCTGATAACCCTCACTCTCTTAAGTTGCTCCTGCCTGTATGGAGCAACCCTTTGCCAAGGTATACCAGTTTCGTAGAGAGCAAAGCTGGGCCACCAGGTGCCATCATGAACATAGGAATGGGAACATATATGCACTGGTGATGATTCGTACACACTGGGCTCTTATGTACCTCCTTGAGTCACCATACCATGCTCTGCAGCAACTTTTATAAATACTACCTACATCTAACCTCTGATTGAAGTAACATAAATAACACTTGAACCCTCTTCCCAGGAAAGAAGAGCATACCATCAGTTGTTTCTGCCTTCTGTGAGATGCCCCTGTGGTATATATATATATATCATGTTTTTCAAGCAGTACCAGTTATTTCTATACATTTCTACCTACATTTGTCCATGTATCACCCTTCTTTTTCTTTTTTTTCATTCGTTACACAGATCTCTATTATTAATCTGCATTTTACCAATAGCCTCCTCTGTTTCCACATAAATAATGTAATACTAAATTCTAGCTTGCCATTAACCATATTTTATTACAGTTGCTATCACATTAAATATTCCCTTATTTATTTCCAGTTTCCTCATTTCCCACCCTAACCAAATTACAATTTCATACCTAATTTATCCATACCTTTTCCTGACGATCTCAATACCATTTTCCATGGTTTTACAAATCCACATTGTATAAAACAGTTTTTACACTAGTAAAATCTGTCACAGCTTTTCAAATAATGCTTTCTATTTACCACTTCAAGTTTTAAATTATTCTTTATATTTTGTTTCTCTTACTTCAGTAAGGGTGCTATATCCCAGGTCTCACATGATATTTTTTTTCAGTGGATATTCCAATTACTTCCTGACCTCATTTCAGTTTATTTTCTTCTATCACTTTACCATATATTTTTTGTCTCTTTTCCCTTTACAACTTTCTAATCCACTGCATCCATAATACAAACATTACCACTGATCACATAACAGGCATTCAGCTCTCTTGAAAAATAACTAAATGATTCACAATTACTTTTAAATGCAAAAAGAAAAAGAAAGAAAAACTAACTGAATGCCCTACAAAGTAAACACAGGTAGCAAAGACTCCCAAAATTATTTTAAGCATGTCTGAATAATAGAAATTGTGACTCATACAAAACTGTAATGGGTAATGATATACGACAACCTAAAATTCAGCCATCATGTTAGTAATGTAGTAATTAAAGCAAATAGAAAACTAAGAATATTTTACAGAGACAAATCTTACCACAATGACTTGTTAATAATATTCTTCACAGCCCAAACTCTGCTACTCCTATCTTTTATATGGTTCAACAATCTTATCAAAATACAAAAGCAGTATTCAAAAAACTTGAAACCACCTATGACAAAAATAGCAGAATCTGTAGCCAAAGCTCCCACAGCACGCATCCCTGATCAGTTCTACATATCTTAGGTTCAAATTCTTCCAGCTCACCAACACTTAAAAATAACTTTAAAAATGTATACATAATCCTGAGAAGTGCCCATCTGCTAGAAATGTACTGGAACCATATACCTCTCCAGTCAAAAAAGGTATCTTCATAATAAAATAAATTAATCACTTTTGGAATATTTGCACTCCTTATCAAAACTTTGGAACAAAATCTGAACAGAAGTATTTTTAGACCCTAATCCTAAAATATTCAAATATAAATTAATGCATTCCCTTCAATGGAACTCTGGAAGTTTGCACTGTAGCTTCCAATGGGCAGAGCTTAAGCTTTTTTTTTTCACATCACTTTTATTGGTTTTTGTAAGCACAATGTAACAAAAGTATTGAACAATGAAAATAAGTCTAACTATATACAGATTCCATAACAAATATGCTTTTATCAAAACATTTACATTTTATCTAACAGCTTTTTAAGCTTTAACCAAGCGAGTTGTTTATGTGTCATTCTTGAAGTTCTTGAAGATATAGTCAACAATTCTCTAGTACATACAATTTTGGCCATTGATATAAATTCCACAAATGAAATAACCTTTTTACTTTTCCAGTTTGATGTAATGGTTTTTCTTGCAATAGCAAAAAAGGACCAGAGGAGGTTCACTTGCGTGCTTGGAATACACGCTGGCATCGGAGCATTAAATAACAGTGAGTTAGTCACTTCACATTTATCTGACCACAACACTTTTATAAAAGATTTAAATTCCTGCCTGAAAGAGATTACATTTTTGCATTCTATAACATATGTGCCCAGTCTGCACATAGAGTTTTGTCACATTTCCAGCATTTAGAGATTGTGCTTCCTGACATTAGAGGAGTAAAAAAGCTTTTGTGAATGATTTTCCATGTGTAAATTTTCCAAAAGGGAAATGATGTAGTATTATTGACTGATTTGAGTATTATTATTTTCTCCCTTTCTGAAAATTTTATTTGTTAACCTTTTCTGCGTAATTCCATTGAGAGTCATCAGAGATTTGAATGTCCATTCGTAGTGTCCTATATAGTCTTGATACTGAAAACCCATCGTTATTGTAGTGTATTCATTTCACAAAAGAGCGATACAATTTTGGGTCTAGGTGTGGATTTCACTATTTGACTTATTTTGAATTCATTTACAATGTATTCTCTAAATGTTTGTATGTTTAGCCAATTGTTTTGATTTAAGTTATATCTTGTTATATGGGAATTAGCCTCCTGAATATAAGCAAAGTAGAGAAATTGATACCAAAATATTAAACCATTATCTTTTATTTCTCCTATTTTTTAATGTTGTAAGAATCCAAACATTTCTTTGCAAATGCAATAAGAAACATTAAAAATAAAAGCTCTCTCATTTTGTAGTTTTTTTTAATTATTTGTTTAAAGTTCTTGACTATGTAATCGACAAGGGGAGAGAAGTTTTCTTTTTTATTTGCATTATAACAAAGGTTTTTTATGACCATATAAAGTTTTTCTGTTTCAGAAAATATATTACTGTTATTTATTTCCTCATTATCTATTAATATTGTTTTATGCAAATTTTTCCAATTAGAAGTGTATTTATAATTTAGCCATTGACTTATAACATTGAGTATGATTGATTCTGCATATAATTCTAAGTATGGAAACACTATTCCACCCTCTTCCAAACTTTTGTAATGCCATGCATAATTAATTCTTGTATTTTTTGGAAACCATAGGAATCTAATTAATAAGGAATTAAGTTGCTTCGTTGATTTTTTGGGAGGAGAAGCTATTATAGTTTGGAAGACATATAAAATTTTGGGTAATATAATATTTTTAACTAAGGTTAACCTTTCTTCCATGGTCAAATCATTTTATTCCATTTGATTAAATAGTCCTTGCAGGGTTTATTAACATTGTGTAATTTATTTGTATAGTATCTTTCCTATTTGTTTACATATATATCCCTAAATATTTAAACATAGTATTCACCCAGCTAAAATTAGTATATTTTTTCCAAAATAGGGAGATTTTTTTGTTCAGTAAAATAGTTTCAGTTTTATTATGATTGAAATTTAGACCTGCCATCATTTCAAAATTATGTAGAGATTTTATAATATGTTTGATTGAAGAGTCTATGTCCCAAATTGTTAATAAGATATCATCAGCAAAAAGCTGGATTTTGGAATTATAGTTTGCATTGATGTTCTATATAATTAGCTAAGGGTTCCACTGATATAGCAAATAATAAAGGAGATAGGGGACACCCTTGCTTGGTGCCTTTCATTATTTTAATCACTCCTTATAAAAAAGCTCTGATTTTAATATATGATATAGAAAAGGTATATAATTTACTTAAAAATTTTATAAAATCTGAAGAAAAATTATATATTTCTAATACTTGGAATAAATATGTCCAACTTAAAGAATCAAAAGCTTTATCCAGATCCAAGCTAATGATTGTTAATTCCTTTTTCTTTTTATTTGCATAATCTAACAGGGTTAAACGTCTAATTACATTATCTTGGTCCTTTCTATGTGAGATAAACCCTGTTTGATCATCTGTTATTCTTTTTGGCAAAAATAATTTAATCTATCTGCCAGAATTGATGTAAAAATCTTGTAATTAATATTCAAAAGAGAACTAGGGTGATAAAAAATTACTAGATTAGGGTATTTGCCATGCTTTAATATGGGAGAAATCATGGCATACTTCCATGAAAGGAAAATGCTGTCATTTTTTCCGAATTTTTCTAAAGCGTCTATTAAAATCACTACAGTCTCTTCTGGAAGTATCTTATATATTTCTCCTATTGGGCTGTCAAAACATGGAGCCTTATTACTTTAAATGTTTTGTATTCTTTCCTTAAGTTCCTTTAATGTTATTGGTTTAAGTAGTCTAGTATTTTATTCCTTTGATAATGCATTGATTATGTTATCTTTCAAAGATTTGTCCTTTAGAATGTTATCAGTGTTATCTGAGATGGTGCTGTTCACTTTTTCATGGTGCATTCTAAAGGCCTCTAATATTTCTTTCATGTCAGTTATATGTTTTGGTTTCTTCTTAGAATTATCTATAATTTCTTTAATATGACTGGTGTTTATTATGCTTTTGGATTTGACTGCAAGCCTATGCATATTTTTAGGATTGGTTGTGTAAGTCTGTAATTTTATTCTCTCTAGATTTAGTGCTACTTTATGATTCAAAATCTCTGTGTACATCAAACTCAGTTTTTTTATTTCAGAAGTTCTGGTAATGTCTTTCAAGTCTATGTTCTTTTTTAATGTATCAATTTTTGATTGTATTCTTATTAACTCCTTATCCCATTCTCTCCTTTTATTTAGATACCCACTTTTAATTTTACCATATAAATATGATTGTAATGTATCCCAGAGTATGATTCTAGAAGCCTCATTATTATCATTGGTATCAAGGAAAGATTTTATTTCTCTTAATAGCCATTCTCTAAAATCCTTTAGTTTAGCAATATATGCAGGTAATCTCTGCCAGAAAATCAAGTCTCTAGGTGTTATATGTACTTTAAAGAAGATAGCGTTGTGATCAGAAAGTGGGCATGAACTGATCATAACCTCTTGTATCTTGGATATTAAGTCATTGGTAACATATATCTTATCTATGGTAGTTTGAGTGACAAACATGTACATTGGAGGGATTTTGACTCTCTTATGACATAGATATCCCTCATATTTGAAGCATTAATAAAGTTAATTAGCTTTTTGGCTGTGGCCGACAGTCTAAAATTACCCTTTTCAGTAGTGTCATTCTCAGACAGGATACAATTAACATCTCCTGCACAAATGTCTCCTTTCGCTTTAACAGAAATTAATTCCAGATATTTATTTGCTGCTTCTGCACTGATGCCAGGTATCCAGTATACGTTAACTAAAGTAATATATTTTCCATTTAACTCTAATTTTATCATATTCAACATACCATTTTTGTCCGAATACGAATCAATTATTTTAGGTACAAGAAGGGTTTTTTTTCTACAAGATCATAGCGCCCTTTCTCTTGGTCTGGAAATGAGATTTAGCAAGTATTACATAACCATTAAAAGGCATTTTATTCACATATTTTTCTATTAAATGAGTTTCTTTTATAAAAGCTATGTCCACTTTGTTTTGAGATATTTACATAAACTTCCTCTTTTTATGTTATTATTAATGCCATTAGTATTGACTGAAACACATTTATATACATGCATATTTGAAAACACATTTTTGCATCATAAATTCTGTTATGGACAAAAAGATAACTTTAAAAATAACTAACATACATTCATAACTAGATACAACTCCAAACATGGAATATGATATTCCTGGTTCAGTGAGCAAATCATTGAATCCATCTTCTACCATTCTACAATCGTTAACCAATATCCGTCTAATGCTTCTGCATAAGTTTAAAGAATAGCACAGTATATTAATATAAGACAACTCTCTTTAAATGTATAGAACAGCTGATCAATCCTTTGGGAAGTCATTAAATTACATATTAAGAACCTCAACTGGTCAATTATGAACATAAAATAAAGTATCTAATAACAATGACATAAGCCGTTCTATTTTCCAAATGACAGGAGCTCCAAATCTATCAACTATTGAGCATTTGTTACTCATTACTAATAAGAAAATAAGTAAAAAAGGTTCAAACTTATGCTATACTAGGGATTCTGTCTGTTTTAAAAGTATATTTATATCCATCTCTCAATATTTTGTACTTAAAACTGAGTTTTGTAGGAGTGAAGTAAGTGTGATTGCCTCCTAATCTCAACTTGTCTAGTATTAAACACATATTTCATATGAAAACAGCGAGAACCATATATTTGTCAAAAACCTTTCATAGCAATTTTTACTAAAAAACAATATAACATTATATAAACATCATGAGGAACGAAAGAAAGACACATCAAATATTAGTATATGATAAAAACCTATACATATTAAATTATGATTTTTTTTGTGTCAAGCATGAAGATATTCAGTATTATGGTTAAGTAGCTGTATACCGAAGGTGCAGACACCATGGCTTCCTATGATGCAACATTGAAAACTAATCTGAACTCCTCCTTAGCAAGTGATTCCATACAACCTTCTTCCCCACATTGTTTCCTCTCCCCCTCCATCTGTTTTGAACAATATCAAAACATTTTAATTTTGATTGAATAAGATATTTCTTTTCCGCTCTGTATGCCCATAGAGCATAAGCAGTATGAGGCTTACATTTACACTTGCTGACCATCCATATAAGTAAATGTATAGAATTTCATATGGTATGCACTAACTAATTCCTTCAAAATGTCCCTTACTTCCATGTTAATTCCTCTTTTAAATTATTTCATTATCAAAACATTCCATGCTTACCCAACAATGTTGTGTGAAAGAGTCTGTTTTCCCAGTATTTACCACACAACACTCTATGTGTTTCCATACCTACAACTATGGATTAAACATAAAGACATGCATTATCACTGATGCGTTCAGGGCAGACCCATGTGCATCAAGGGTATCAGTAGTTAAATCATACATAACCTTCGACTCTTCGGCAATTTTATCCTTTGTACACACATGTAGGAATGTCATTAACATGTAAAGACAAGTATCGATTTTGTCACAAGAAGCACAACTGAGATCACCTCAGTGACTGTCTCAAAATCTGCTTACTGCACAAATTACCTTTAAAATGACGGAATGGATGTATCATCCTATTGTCTTCATAAAAAGCAAAGATTATGCTATGTAATTTCTATTATAAATATATTTCTTATGCAATTCTATTGTGAATATCACTTTCTCATGTATTAGACGTGGTATCTTTTTCTTTTTTTTCTTTTTCTTTTTCTATTCTCCTCCTTCCCTTCCCCTCCCCTCTCCCTCCCCCCTCCTCCCTTCCCTCCCTCCCTTCTCTACCCACCTCCCTCATGAAAGATTCCATACAACTTTATGAGAGAAAAAAAAACTAATATTGGTATAATTCGATATGTCTACTCTCCATTAACTTCATTATAGCCACCAATTAAGCTATGTTTGTAATTCAGACATTGTATTAGACATTATATACATATATAAAGTGGTTACTACAGTATGCCAGTACAAAATACTCAATAGACATTTACACATTGCATCAGCAGAACAACTCACTTTTACTATCTAAACCTTGCTTATTAAGAGGCTCCAACATTTTGTATAGAAATTATTTGCAGACTTCTACAAGTATCCTTAATAGATCTGTGCTGGCTGATGACTTAAATGTGAGTTCATTTTGAATTGCTCATTCTATTTAAACCTGTGAGAAAACTGCTCGTTTATAGTGGAAAGCAGCATTTGTATGGCTTTATTCTCTAGGCAAATACACTTACATGCAGCAAATAAGCTTATGTACTTTATAATTCTGTTCAGATAGGTTGCTACAGGTGATTCTTCCTTGTTTTTGTCACAAATGTTCATAATAACGTGACGAAAGTTCAAACTTTATGCTGAGCATCCATTCGCACTGCTGCTTTACTGGATTAGCTCCTGCGTGCATGAAAACTGAACTCAGCACTCGAGACATCATTCTAGTGAAGCTTTTTAGGATTTTTGGCAGCAAAGTAACTAGTGAAGGTAATCTGATTATTTAGCTTGCACCAGAAGCATTGCAAAAATGTTACAATGCCTCAAACACCATGTAAAATAAAGAAAACAGAAAAAACGTTAATGCAAGCACCATATTATTTTCATTTGCAAATTCAACATCTAAGCATTCAAAATTTATCCCTTAACTTCCATTTTTTAATTTTACCACATAAACCATTAGTTTTATAGTATATGGTCTTATTTATAAGTTAGAACTATTTCTTTTTGTAACATTATACGTTAATTAAAACAGTTTAAAGACTAATTAAGAGTGACTGCTATGCTTAACAGAGAACTGCATGTCCCATTCACATCACAGCTTGCTTTTCAGTGTGAACGTCCAAATTTCAACAATGGTAAATATACATAAAGGAGTTAATATTAATTGCAGGCTGTGTGTTATTTTATTAGAAAATTATCTTTCTGCCTCCTAACAATTCTAAATGATTATTAGTACATGAGACATGCAAAAAGGGAAGAAATAAGTGTAACAATAGCTGATAGTGTAATAATTTAACTTTTCTATAGTCTGTATATGCAATATCTATTATATTATGTTAAAGCTGCTGCAATTTAATTTTTTAATGGAAATTTTATAACAAATGGTATATTTTAGTATATCAATATTCATGTGTGTTACTATATTCTCTAAACCAATGGAAAGTAAAGAGACAGGTAGGAAAAAAGAGGCAAATAGAAAAAAAGGAGAAAATCAAGAAAGAATGTTAATATAAATATATATATATATATATATATATATATATATATATATATATAGGCCTACCTGAAAATGCCAAAATCTCCAAACGCCGACGACAAGAACACCGACACTGGAAGACCGACAGTTGAGAATCCCGATGCTGAGAACACTAACATGTAAAGGTAAGTGTGCGATAGGGATGGACATTAGGGTGAGGGTGTGGGTAAGGTAAGTGTGCGGTAGCGATGGTCTGTAGGGTTAGGAGCAGGTTAAGTGAATTAGGGTTAGGGAGCAGGTCAGGTGAGTGTGTGATAGTGACAGACGTTAGGGATAGGGGCGGGTTAAGTGACTTAGGATTAGGGCGTGGGTTAGGTGAGTGTGCGATAGTGACGGACCTTAGGGTTAGGGTTTGGGTTAAGGTTAGTGCATAGATAGTTGTGTATGTAAGGTTCAGTGTAGGTTTGTAAGGCTTTTGGTGTGCTTGTGCTGTGTGTGTGCTTTTTGGACAGCAGATTTGTTTTGTTTGTTGAGTGTTGGGATTGTGGTTTGTCGGGTATGTGACGTTTCATGTTTCTGAACTTTCGGTTTTGTGGTGTCAGTGATTTTGTTGTCGGTGTTTTAGCACATCGGTGTTGTCAGGTAGACCCATACATATATATATATATATATATATATATATATATATATATATATATACATATATATATATATATATGTGTGTGTGTGTGTGTGTGTATAGACACACATATATATATATATATATATATATATATATATATATATGTGCTCAGATATTAAAAGAACATGAAAAAGTGTACCTTGTTTATTTATTTGAGTCCCATGGTGTTAAGAAACCAAACCTGCCAGAGACTTCTTTGTAAGTGGAGATTTTCTATATTATTTGCCCTTGAGCTTTTTGTTAGTTTTATCATTTGTAGATAATTTACCATTTGTGGCTTGCCTTTTCAGGCTGGGCAGGGAAAAGTCCATTTCTTCAACTGCATCTAGTAAGTTTTCTTTACAAACTCAGTTGCATCCTCAAGATTATTGAAAATCTTCTGGCTATCTGTAAGAGATATTTTGATTCTAGCTGGGAATATAATCTGAACTTTAATGTTAGCTTTCTTTAAGTTTTTGATTAAAGGGACACATGCTTTTCTCTTTGTCATTACTGTAGTTGTGTAATCATTATCAAATCTTATGTTTTTTCCATTAACTTTTATTGGATTCCCCGACCATGCACTTCTTAATATTAAGTCTTTGTCTTGTGTTGACAAGAATTTTACAATGATAGATCTCAGTGATGTTTGTTTTTTTTTCACAAAGATGAACATGGCAGGGATCTGTGGGCTCTTTCGATCCTAAATGACAGAGATTCAGGTAAATTCAATATTTTTGGTAACCAGTCGTTTAGGAAAAGGACCATATTACTTCATTCCATTTTTTCTGGAACTCCAAATATTCTAATATTGTTCCTTCTAGAACTAGATTCCAAATTTTCCAATTTTTCTAATAGCTGGTTGTTTTGTTTTAATAAGAAATCTATCTGACTGTCATTTTCCATCTGTCTTTCATCTGTTTCATTCACCGATTCCTCTATAGCTGCTATCTGGTCAGAGTGTTTAGAGATTATTTCTTTCAAGTCATCTAATTGTTTCTTGCTTTTTTTCTTCATATTTTCCATAAATTTCTTTAGATTGTCCATCTTCATAGAAAGGCCCTGAATGCTAGTTATTATGGTCTGAAGTTCCTTTTTTCATGGAGTTGTCCTGAAGGGAAGCTTTGGAGTGGCTCATAGTTGTTTCAGTCTGTGACAGGCAAACAGAACTTCTGACAGGAAATTCCTTGGTAAATTTCTTGATAAAATACCAATAAAATTAAAATTTCTTCTGTATAAGTAGTTCACGATATTAAGATAGTTGACTGAGAGACAATTTTTAGTTGTATTTTGAGAAAAGTTAATAAAATCCTGTCAGAAAGAATGTTTTAAGAAAGAGCACCAAAAAAGTGCTGCTATCTCCTTGGCATCTTGGCCACACACCCCCGAGCTTAAGCTTTTTGATAGAATCAGATTATGTCCTGACATTTCAAACAAATGCTCATATCTCTGGAACCATAGCAGTCTCTAAAGAAGTGCAAATGGTAAACTCTTCATCACAAACTGTATTTTTTTACAGTGGTAGTTTTCTTTAGGTTCTAGGTCTTAAACTGGATTTTATAAGTCACAGTTAACACAACTATTATGTTTGTGATATTTTGTAAATAACTTACAATATCTCAGCAACCACTCAAGTTGTGCACACATATTGCCAGCTGCATTTTATTCACCCAGCTGAGTGCTTTCATATAAGGCTAAGCAATTCTGTCTGTGCTACTTAGTTGTCAAGACACTTAGAAAACATGACATTTATGACAATATAAATAAATATTATATGAACAACAATTAATATCTCTCTACATGCACTAGACAGAGGTTAAATATCAGTACAGTTATGTTCACCATCATATAAGCTTTAAGGTGAAATCTTCTAATACTTGGTATATGGCATGGTTTTAGATTTTTTAATGCAAATATGAATAAGCAATATTAGACACTTAGAGGTATAACTGCAGGCATCACTGAGCTGTAATGAGTTAAAGGAACATCTCAATACCAGGGGGCCTGTTAATATGTCACAAATACATTGTCATCTTTGTTATCATCAATCCCCTTTTTCCTATTTTTATGTCTAGTCAGGATGTTTCATCATTAGTTAGTATGACCAGATCAGTTAGGGACATTGTTAACACCAAGTGGCTGTATGACAGTGATAACACCAATGTTTTAAACAGAAAATATAACATTGTTTTGGAATGATCTATACCCTTATGATCTCAACATGTTACCATTAAGCATAACGTCTACATTCATGTCTCAGTATTTTTCTTTATTTCTCTTCATCTCTTCTCACTTTTTATACAATCTTTGCGTTACATATTTTAACTGTAGCTATCTTCTGTTTCCATTCCCTCCTCATGTTATCCACTATATTCTGTCTAATGCTAACTTTCCTTACATTTTCACTTGTAATTATTTTCCTTTACCTCATATGCATTTACTCTTAAAAAATCCATAATTATGAAGCTGTACATGCATGCCTTAAATTACTGTTGCTATGTAACTATATGAATCGTAGTTCATTAAACCTCATTTTCTATTACAATGTTATGTTATTGTCGTGCTGCATTATTTTTTAACATTTTGACCCAGGCTGCCACTTAAAAGGTGCATTAGTCCAGCTGGATTGTCCCAGTTAGCAAATATATATATATATATATATATATATATATATATATATATATAGATGATTCCACATTCCATCTCTTACAATACATCGTTACTCCTACCACTTCCCTCCCTGTACCTCTTTCTCTTTTTTCTTGCTCTTTTCCTCAACCCAATATGTATTTTTTCCATGTTATTTTCTTGCATTGGCTCCCCATCCTACTAAAATAAACAGCTTAAAATTATGGCACATCTATCATCTCCCACTTTTACTTGCTAGCATTCTTATTCAGTTTATCATTACTCATTCTCAGTTTCATCTGCTCCCTTTTAAACAAAACCATATCTGTAATATTTTTATAAACTGCCCTACATTCCTAAATGCAGATTATATTCAATATCCATTGAAAAACTACACTTCTCTCTCTATGAACTACTGTGTTCCTGTTTGTTCTTCACACATATTGAAACATCATTTACAACTACTTTAATTTCCCTTATTTCCTTAGTTCTAAACTCCCTTATACATTCAGTTTCTTTAGTTTTTTTCTATTATTCATAAATAATCATTGGCATCTAGAACACACCTGCAATATTCCTATTACCTTTCTGCTAGGTCGATTATCCTTCCATTCACTAATATTCTCTTTTTTGCACTGTAATTAAAATATTCACCAATTTTCCCACTTCCTTGCATACTCCATTTTCTCTGATACTCCTACAGATTATTTATATCTATCTATCAAACATTTTTGTTGTTGATTTGTTCCTAAAATACATATATATAACTCTTCTTCTAATATAATATAAATATATCTCTTATATTAATGGAAGCCATTGTCATACTCATTCTTGTTAGAACTCAAGCATAATTGTATATATTTCCTTATCTTCTCTTTTGTTTCCCTAATGCCATATCTCAAATATCATATCTTAAAGTCAATATTCCTTCTGCTAATTTTGCTCTACTTAATTTTTTTAAGTCACCCTTCTTGGTAATCAACTCAATTAAGACATTATACATATTACTTATGTCTCGTTCTATTTGTTGAAAAACAGAATCTTGTTTATCATCATGTGATATACCATCCATTCCTGCAGCTTGCCTAAATTTTACTTGATTAATACCTTCTACAGTTTCCTGCTGTATTCCCTTCATTCAATTTATTAAGCATTTCTGTTATATATTTCTCAAATAGTGTGCATATATCTGTTCATAATTAGTTTCCTCTGATTATTTTGTACTCCATCTAATCTTTCTGACTGCCTTATGCCTGATCATTTTCTACTCCATTTATTTTTATTTCATATAGATCTTAATACCATAATCTACTACTTTCTCTAAATATTGTATAATTAAACGTCAAACTTTCTTGTGCTTTAATTAAACCTCACTCTCCCACCACTAATCAACACATTTAAATTATCCCTTAATTTCCAACACTTTACAGACTCAGATTCCCTTTCTAAATGTTCAGTTTTACTACATTGATATTTGTTCCTTCAAAAGCTCTCATGACTGAATTATAAATTCAAAATATTTCATTAATCTTCTCTTTGCTTTTACAAAACCTATACATTTACTATCCTTCATTAAGATTCTATACACATCTCTATTTCTTTTATATTCAGTCTTTTTTTCAGAACTTTCCTTTTGAAGTTTTGTACATGTATGATTTGTATATGCTGTCCAACTTATATTCTTAATCATGCATTTATAGTTATTTGTTACTCCAAATAATTATTTCCTTCTAATACTACAACGGTACAGAAACTTAGCTTTCTTTTTATTTGCAACATTCCTTAAACAAAAGTCATGGCTTTAATCCATTACTACCATAACATCACTGCATTTATTCTTTAGCACTGGCCTCTCAGATCTTTAAGATGTTAATAGTTAGTATGCCAGGCCACTGAGGCCAAGGCATGGAGGCCTAAGCGATCTTTGGACACAGTGACAGCATTGCTTCATCACTGAAACCTTGCTCAAAAACATGTCACATGACAAAGATTCCATATTAAGCTAACACTTAAATCTATACTACTTCACATACCAAGTGTGTGGCATCTCCCTTTATTAGAAATAATGAGAAGAGCCCCTGTATTACCATACAGCAGATAAAATGATGCACAGATTATATGAAATTATCATTACAGTATACTTGATAAGTCTTGGAACTGATACAGGTCAGAAAAAAACAAAGACGATGCATTTTCCTTTGTTGAGTTATATGTATATAATGGGAAATGCATTATCTTTGTTTTTTAGCCCTGATATCAGACTAGCTTGTTGAGTATAATAACAACGCTCTTGTTTCATTTCTATACCACTCACTCTAGCATCACCATCATGGAAGATCAAAGATAATGTTTTAATAGACAGATTCTTGGCAGATTTTGTAATATGTCAATGATTGATAGATTTCAGGATACCTAATGATTGATTTATTGGAACTTTCACTTATTAGATCCTGTCATCTAACTCTCAGGCACAAACACGTATTCTAGAATTCTCAGAAAATCTCTTCAGTTTCAGTTATAACTGCATATTTCCCCTGAACCAAATAAAATCTTGGAGTCTGACATTAAAAAAGCACAACTGCTTGGACCAGCAACTTTTGACCTTATTTCTGATCTGATGCTCCTCTAATTTCCCTTTTTCTTCCTTTAGCAATTGCAAGTCCTTGGTGCCTTCTTGGTGACTCAGTCATAAAACTATTTCTGTTTATGAGCATAATAATAATAAAAAAAGATTTTGTCAGCTTTGACCTCAATCTTCTTCGCATCAATAACTGTGAAGGAAACAGTCCTAGTGCTTGCGGCTACGTAATTCTGTACTCTAGCACTGATAAATAACACTCCAGTTGAGGTTATATATTGCATTTCTTTAGAAATTTATTTAGAGTTCAAATTGTGTATTCAACTTATCCATTGGACTGTCCTTACCTTGGACTCACTGATACATGTTAACTCAAATTATCATGCTTTGGAACAATTTCTGAACTTCTGACATGCAAGTTGCAGAACATTATCTATTCTCAGCTTTTCCAGTATTCTGAGTTTTGTGGATATTTATTTGAACACATTAATTACCAACATGGCTGGTCTACACTTGAACTGAATAACTTCCAAATATTTAGAGTAATCTCAACAAATAGTAAAAGGTTGTGATCATTATGTTGAAAGAAGTCAGTTCCAACATTTATCCATGGAAATGATGGCATCTTGTGAGTCATTATTTACTTCTGATTTAGATTTCTGCAATTGAGCCAACATACAGTATCTCATTTTCTTCTTGCATTTAGACATTCCTACATGAGATTCATAGACCTTCAGTAGACCTTGGTTCCTTAGTTGAGATGGCATGATTACTTTGGTATTCATGGCATAACAGACATTATATGCAGGATAGTTCATCTGTAAATTTATAATGCAGTTTAATTGGTGAATAAAGTTGCTTTACATTATCACATCATTCTGACATTATGGCCTCTACTGCATTTCTGTGCCCTCTTTTGCAGCAGCTTTCAGTTCTGTAATTTCTTAGCTGTAATTGGTATTTGTTCCACAACCCATAAAAATCGATTAGATTTGTATCACTGTAGATATAATATCATCAGTAATATCCACAACACCTTCTAGTCCGTCAATCATATCAGCCATATCATGTCAGAATAATTTTTGTGCCAATAAAATTCCAAATGGTACTCTTAGGGATCTGTATCTGCACGAGGTCTGCTAAAGACACACAGATAAGATGTAACTTTATCCAGAAAGAATCTGCACTGAAAAGAATTTAGCATTAAGCATAATAGCAATGAGAATGTGTCAGTTTACCAAACTGCTTTAAATCAAATGCCATTGAGTCATGGTGTAATGACTAAAAACAACTTTCAGTGATCTTTGAAGCTGTACCTTCTCCCCACTGTTGTGCAACCTCTGAGTTAATATATGTAAGTTGGGGAGGTGTGGTTCTCCCCCATAAGAGGAGTGCGGGGGGACTTGACCTTTGGAAAAAAAGACAGCTTTTGCAGTTACCTAAAGTGGGTTTTGGTGTTTTCTTTTCAACTGAAGGGCATTCGAATAAAAGTCGTTCAGTAGAGTGACATGAATCCAATAGCAACTACTTTTCAGAAGCTGTAACAGGTAATACTCCCCCCTGAATCTATGTTTTGAGACCCTGTAAGTCTGTAGAAATCTGGACTTTGTTTTCCTTTGCAACACCCCTTATATATGACCCAGTAGTCAGGGACTTAGGGACACACATAGATAGTAATCTAGCCTTTGATCATCACATGTCTAGAGTAGTGAGGAAATCATTCTATGTTGCACAACTTATAAACAAAGGTATGGCATCTAAGTCCAAGGAAGTCATTGTTCCACTGTATCCGGCATTGATCAGAACTATCATTGAGTATAATGCCTCCTTTGGTATGTACCTAACCAGGCATATCCAACAACTGGAACGTCCACAGAGGTTCCTCATTAAAAGAATACAGGGTGCAAGTAATATGCCCTATGCAGACCGCCTCAAGGCGCCATCCCTGTATTCTGTCTCCTACAGGCTTTTTAGGGGAGATATATGCCTGGCATACAGGGCATTGTCAGACCACACTCTGTTGAATTTCCTGCATATCCACAAAACAAACAGCACCAGAATTACCCATTCTAAAGAATTAAACCTTGCCTATGATATAAATCGAACCTGCGTGAGAGATAGGTATCTATCCCAGAGACTACCCCGTTTATGGAACAGGCTCCCCATCCATGTGAAGCACAGTTCCTCACTAACCAAATTCAAGCGGAACTTGGACAATTCATAGGTTCATAGGTTCATAGGTTCATACTAGGCTATCTGCCCTAGGGCATTTATAAGCCTAGCCAGAGTGTGTGTGGCTTCCACCACCCCTTAGGATGAGAATACTATACCCATTAGTTTGCTGTGCCTCTGTCCAGCAGTGATACAGAGATGATTCCCGGGGTAAACCTACGATCTCCCATCCACTCGTCAAGATTTCTCTTGAACAGAGTCAGTGAGGGGCTCTGCCTCACATGGACTGGGATTCTGTTCCACAGTGTAGGGAGTCTCTGGGTGATGAATCTGTCCCTCCAGCACGTCCTATTTATATCCGTGTTGAGGTTTAAGTCTCTTGCTCTCGTGGCTCTGGTGGATTTGGATTTTTTGAGGTGGAGCATGTCCATTAATTCCGGGTTGGACATGGCCTTG
The DNA here is from genome assembly GCF_019279795.1 of Protopterus annectens. Classification (NCBI taxonomy): domain Eukaryota; kingdom Metazoa; phylum Chordata; order Ceratodontiformes; family Protopteridae; genus Protopterus; species Protopterus annectens. The sequence goes on from NC_056739.1 coordinate 1,190,434,196, forward strand.
TATGTCAGGCACAGATCACCTCTGAGCAGACGGTATGCGACTGAATAGAGCTGGAGTTTCTTCAGTCGGGCATCGTATGACATATGTTTGAGCCCTTTATCCTTTTGGTGAGGAACTTTTGGGGTCTTTCCAACTGCTGCAGGTGTCGGGTAAGGTACATTCGAATGGGGCGTTGTACTCAATCATTGGTCTGATAAGTGAAGAGTACAGGGTACAATGGCCTCTCCTGATCTGGATGTGAATCCCTTCATGATCAGGTGGGCAATGTAGAAGGTCTTCCTAACCACTTTGGCAATGTGAGTGTCAAAAGAGAGGTTACTGTCAACTTGGGTCCCCAGGTCCCTGATAACTTCTTCCATGTTTAATGGATTACCACCTATGTGGTAATTAGGGGTTACCTTGTTTTTCCCAAAGGGTATGACTATACATTTTTTGGCATTTAGCTTAAGGCCATGGCTCTGGCACCAGTTATCCATTTCTATGAGACCTTTCTGGAGGATGTCTGTGTCTGATGGAGTGTCAATTATGGTGCCCAGTTTGCAGTCATCTGCAAATTTTGTCAGCCACAATCCCCCTATGTTTGCCTGCACTTCAGAAAAATAAATGCCAAACAAGAGGGGGCCTAGGACTGAGCCCTGTGGGACACCGCTCGTGACCGGCTTAGAGTCTGACATGGCACCAGCAACTCTAACCCTGTGTGTTCTGTCCTTGAGCCAGTTTGCAACCCATCTTGTGACATATGGGTTTACATCTAAGCTGGTGAGCTTTTCTATGATGCCCGAGTGGGGTATTGTGTCGAACGCTTTTGCTAGGTCAAGGTAGGCTGTGTGAACTGCCTTACCCTCATCAATGGCCTTAGTGACTGTTTCGAAAAAGTCGACCAAGTTCAAGAGGCAGGATCTGCCCTTGACAAAGCCAAATTGGGTAGGATCCAGTGTCTGTAGGTCCCCAATGTCTTTATTTATGAGTTCCATTATGATCCTCTCCATAGCTTTGCAGACAAGGCTCGTCAAGCTTATGGGGCGGTAATTTCCAGGGTCCGTAGAAGCACCGCCTTTGTGTAGTGGGACCACAGTTGCCGTACGCCATTCTTTGAGTACGTATCCTGTAGTAAGGCTAAGATTGAACAGCAGCCCTATGTGTGGGTTTAGTTCCTCATTGAGTTCGTGTAGCACACAGCCGGGGACACCGTCCGGTCCCATTGATGCTGTGTTTTTGCTTTAGAGAGCAGCTCTCACCTGGGCATCTGAGATGTTTGGGAGGCTAGACTCTGGTGGGATAGATATTTCTCCTTTTGGGGGTGGAGAAATTTGCACTGAACCTGTCTGCCAGTATGTTGGCAATGTCTGTGGGTTCAGTGATTTTTTTATCATTTTGGACTAATTCTGAGCATATCTGGGAGTTTCCACCCAGGTTTCTAACATAGCTAAAGAAGGCTTTATGATTGTCTTTTGTGTCATTAGCGATTTTTCTCTCAAAGTTGGCCTTGGATGATTTTATGAGTGATCGTAGTTTTTTGCTAGTATTGATCAGAGATGCCTTCCCATTTAGGGATTTTGCTCTGTCATGTAGTAGCTTTCTCCTCTTGTTGTAGAGTTTGTTTATGGCTGGAGTCCACCAGACCAGGCGCCTACCTTTGGTGGAAAGGGTCTTGATTTTATTAGGGATTGCTTGATCCATACATTCCTGGTGGTGCTCGTAGAAGGCATTTGTAAGGGTTTCAGCAGCGTGGGTTGTGGTTTCCACTGGCTCGGGGGCCTTGAAGGATACCACTCCAGTCTTAAGAAGTGTGAAGTTTGCTTTTGAGAAGTTCTTCACTGTGGTCTTTTTTGCTGGGGGTGGGGGCGGGATGTGGATGTCCAGTGAGATTAATTTATGGTCTGATCTCACCAATGAGGGATATACTTCCGGTGTGGAGCATTTTGTCCCCATGTTTGTGATGATCAGGTCTAGTATATTTTCTCCTCTTGTGGGAATGGTGACTAGTTGTTCCATAGCATTTGAGTTTATGAACTCAAGGAACCTTTGGGCTAGGGTGTTGGGGCTTGAGTAATGTTCCCAGTCTATGTTTGGGTAGTTGAAGTCACCCAATATGATGATGTTTGGAGAGACATTCATACTCTCCAGTGTCTTCAGGAAGGCTGTGTGGGTTTCCTGAGTTTGAGAAGGTGGTGTGTAGTATGTTACAAACTGTAGGGCAGTTTTACCTATGGTTAATTGCACCTGGATGGTCTCCGATGCTTCGTGCGTTGCCACTAACCTGGAGGTGTGGGTATCCTTTATGAATATGGATACTCCCCCTCCTTTTGTGGTTCGGTCCGGATTTTGGGGCCGGAACGCATGATATGAGGTATAACCTGATAGTGCTGGGGTGCTCTCAGGAGCCTTGAACCAGGTTTCAGTCACAGCACAGACATCGATGTTGTCCATACTGAGGAGGGCTTCGAGGGCGTGCATCTTGAGGTTTAGACTTCTGGCATTGAGCAGTATTACCCTTAGTTTTTCTCCATTTTTGTTTTCTAGGGCGGTAGGTTTATCATTTGAGCCTTGCCTAAAAAAGGCACTATTGGGGTGGCAAGAGCCTTTGCCAATATCCGGAAGCCCAGGGGTGACAGGTGCAAGCCGTCCCTTGCGAAGCAGCGTGGCTTGTCAAGCATGTCATCCCAGGCAGACAGACATTGGATCCCCTTAGAATGACACCAGTAATTAAGCCAATTATTAAAGCTGATCATTTTGTCTCTGTATTGTGGCATCATTCTTGGTGAGGGTAGGATACTGCTCAGGGTCAGGGTCATACCGGCCTGGGCTACATAATCTGAGAGCTCCTCTATGTCTCTTTTCATGTAGTACAGGGAGGTACGTCTCAGGTCGTTCACACCGGCATGGACAATGACTGAGTCATACTTGTACTTGCTGTGGAGTGACCTGAGTGCTTGTGTTATGTGGCGGATTCTAGCGCCTGACAGGCAGCTTACTGTGATCTTTTCCTTGTTCAGTCTGGTGAGTGGGACGTCAGTGTGTCTGACTATGGAGTCACCTATAACAAGTGTGTCTGGCATTGTGTTTGGCCTTAAGGGCTGTGACTGTTTAGCACACTGACTTTGAGAACTATGTGTTGCATGTCTTATGTCTTGAGGTGGCAGTTGCTTGGGTGTCTGCTTTGGAGGCCTCTGTAGTTTTGGTAGATTTTTGATCAGTGCCTCCGAGTATGTCTTTGTGTGTTTATGTGTTTGTTTTGCAGTTGTGATAGTTCTATGTGAAACTGGGTTTGTGGTGTGCGTGGTTTCCTTCTCCTCCTGTCTGGTCTTGCCAGTCCTGAGTTGAGAGAGCTCGGCCTCCAGTTTGGCTATATAGTTGCATCTCTCACATGTATTTGTGTTTTGTGGGAGAAGGAGTGGGTTGTCTGTGTATGGGAGACAGGAAATTCATCCTTGGTTTGGCACCTATGTCTCTAATGCACACAGCTAACCTGTAAATGGTTAATCTCCCAGGCCCATGCTTACACTTATCAGAACTTGTCAGAGATTTGGGATGCATGGTTAGGCTTAAAAAGGCCCTTGTGGTCGTTAGCCTAGTAAACAACTATGAACCTATGGACAGTCACCTCCCTGTTTCATTCAATAAGATCAGTCTATGTATCACACCAAGGAGTTCCATTTTCATGAACTCCTGCTGTATTTTTTCATTAAGAGCATTTGGCTCTCTGTATGATTATGTATCATTGGCACAGATTCTGATGATAATTGAATATGATATTGTATTTTTAGCCATTTTAAATCCCCAAACAGTTGAGAAAATTCTTTATTTAGCTGTCTTTAGCTCTGAACTCAAAAGAGTTTTTCAATTTGTAAAGAAACGCTTACATCAGATACATTTTTTAATTCACTCTTTTCTTTGAGAATTTTACCTAAAACTCTAAAATTTCTGCTTCTTTCAGTTGCTTTCTAGCTTGAATCAGTCTCTCTATTAGCTTTATCTTAGCCCTGCTTAACCATTCAAAGGGAGAACCATCTTAATTATTCTGTGTAGAAATAAAACTCTGAATAGAGACTCAGACATTATGCTATACTCTGCACCAGTATAAAGCACCCTTATGATTAATCCATTGTTTCTCAGTCCAGAATTCCTGCAGAATCTTCTGGTACTGACTGCCAATTTACTATTAGGCTTTTTCTCATACTGTTGTATTCTCCTACATTATATCCCCGTTACTCCCTGGCACAATATTCACAAACTACATTTCTACTGTACTCACAACAGTCGTTTCTTTGCCTGATCATTTGCCTCTAGAGAACTAACATTTTGCTTTTGTGATTTGTTACATTTAAAACACATTGAAATAGTCAGTAGTTTCACACATTCTGCAACCTTTTAATGACTGTAATTTGGTGTTGTTCCTTGCTGCTCATTTATTACCAGGCACCATTTGGTTTGTTCTGATGAGAGACTACCTTGCTTCCCAGTGAGATTTATTTTTATTTTATACATTTATTTTGCCTTCGTTGTTCTTTATGTCCACACACACTGCAGTCATACACACCTCAAACTCCTTATACATTTTACCTGCTACTTCCCTGGCAGTTTACTGGTATGACAAAGTTCTATGCCTTTTTTCAGATTCTGACCAAATTCTGTTAACAGCAAACCTTTTATATGGTCATTCCTAATCTTACAGACTATTACTAGTGATGGCAAACCTTTTGGGCTCGACATGTCAAAAATTCGGAAAATGCCTATCTAATAAGTGCAGGGTCACATATTTCTTGTATTTTTGTTCATTCACTTTCTTTGGTAACTTATGTTGGTGAATACTGGTATGTCACTCAAAACATCACAGTGTGTCACCTTTGACACGTGTCATAGGTTCAAAATTGCTGGACTATTCTGTCTCTAATTAAGGAGTCACACAGCTGACTAAATTTACAAACATGTACCCTATGGATCATTTCAGTAATATAAACATCAATACTCACTGAAATCCCTTCATTTCTGGTGAAAAGGCAAAAGACTTGCGTATGGTACACTCTTCTTTTGGTTCATAGTATGCCTGTAATTTCTTTTCAATACTTCCAAAATTATCCTATCCTCCCAGAAAAAAAAGTATTAAATACCTCAATGGCTTCTTCATCTACAATATATAGAAATACGCTACATTTGACATTTTCTGGCTTGTCTCTGGGACAATTTGCAGAGAGATACAACCTAATCCTTTAAAGTCATAACTTTCAATTCTCTGACAGGTTTTCATGCATCTTCAGGTTGAATGGGAGACCTATCAAGCCAAAAGCCGAAGAAAATGTCTTGCGCAAAATTAAAATTAGAGTGAATTACACCTCACACAATGAAAACAAGAAGTTATGTACTCACCATAAGGTTCGATGTATGTAGTCCATCTCGCCTTACATTCTTACCCATGGGTTCAGAGCCGAACCTCGGCTCCAACTCAGCCATACTCTAGCTCGAAGTCTTCAATTGGCTCATGGCTAAGAGGTATCCCATCATGCAACAGGTCTATTCCCCAGATCTTGTTTGCTGCAAGCGCGCGCACACACACACACACACACACACACACACACACACACACACACACACACACACACACTGAGAAGAACAACCCCAACAGAAAGGACTACTGACACCTAGATACTATACCTCCAGGTCCTCCAGGAGGGGGAAGGAGTGAGGGTTAGTAAGAATGTAAGGCAAGATGGACTACATACATCAAACGTTATGGTGAGTACATAACTTTTTGATGTTATGGAGTCCAATCTCGACTTCATTCTTACCAGTGGGACAGCGTCCCTAGCACCTTGATCTTGGGTGGTTCAATGAAAAATACTCTTGAGCATTGATCTGATTTCCTGAAATTTTTTGTCCTATGTAAATAGAAATGCAACTGTCTATGAAGATCTAGCTGATGCAACTTAAATTCTGCCTTGTTGGAGAATTCAGGAAAAAACACAGGCAACTCAATGGATTGGTTGATATTGACAACAGAGGTAACCTTTGGAAGAAAGGAAGGATTGGTTCTCAAGAAGATCCTATCTCTGTGAAACACCAAATAAGGTGGCTTAATTGATAATGCTTGGAGTTCAGAGACCTGCCTAGCTGAAGTTATGGCTACCAAGAATACTGTCTTCCATGACAAGAATTTAATGTCACACGTAGCTGCGGGCTCAAAGGGAGTTGAGGTGAGCTTCTGTAATACAAAATTGAGGTCCCATGGCATTACTGGATCAAAAACTGGAGGTTGGAGTAACAATGTCCCTTTCAGAAAAGCCCGACATAGCCTATGAGCCATAAGATTAGGCTCATTAGCAATGTGAAAGGTAGAAATCACTGCCAGTTGCACTTTAATGGTTGCTGCAGCTGACCCCTGACTGAACAGTTGAGAAAGAAATTCTAATATTGCCAAAATAGGTGCTGTATAAGGATCAATATGTCTCTCACAGGCCCAAATAGAAAATCTCTTCCACTTACTGGAATAAATCTTCCTGGTAGAAGGCTTGTGGGAAGATGACAGAATATGGACCACTTCTGGGGAAAAATAATGAAGCCTGACTAAGGATGGAACTGGAGCAGCCAAGCTGTCAACTTGAGGGTCTGGATGGAGGGATGGAACTGTCCTGACATATGAGTCAGCAGATCTGTAGCTGGGTCCAGAATCCAGGGCTTGTCCATTAGATAGGGTTGAAGGAAGGGAAACCAAATCTGACGAGGCCAGTGTGAGGCAATGAGGATTATTTTGCTTCTCAAAGACTGAGCTTTCTGAATTACCTTTGATATCAGGGGTAACAGTGGAAAGGCGTAGAGAAGACCGGAGGGCCAATCATGAATCAGAGCATCGCTGGGTGTCTCCCCCACTGGGGGGGGTAAGGATGAAGTAGCTGCTGCATTTGGCATTGAGGGGGCTGGCAAATAGATTGCAGCAAGGCTGACCCCATCTGTGGAATATCGTCTCCGCAACATAATTGTTCAGGGACCACTCATGAGGCATTAGGATAGCTCTGCTCAGCTTGTCTGCAATCACATTGGACTTCCCCGGTATATGCGTTGCAACTAGAAAGCATTGGGAAGACACCACCCACTGCCAAACTCGAAGTGTCTCTCTGCAAAGGGGGTACGGTTTGGTTCCTCCCTGCTTGTTCAGATACCATACCACTGACATGTTGTCTGAGTGGACTGCAATTGTCTCTAGAGGGAGAAAGCTCTGAAGTGCTTGCAACACTAATAGCACTGCTCTCATTTCCAAGACATTGATATGCAAATGGGTCTCATGATCTGGCCACGTGCCTTGGATTGTCCTGCCGAGATAATGCCCCCTACCCGATCTGGGAGGCATCCGTGGTCACCGTGGCAACAGGAGAAGATGGGACAAAAGGCTTTCCCACATTGAGATTGCTGACCTGAAGCCACCAGTGTAGATCCTGCTTGCACGTGTCCATAATTAGAATAGAATGGGAGAGTGGAAGATGCTGTAGTGACCAATGGGTGAAAAGCAGCCACTGAAGAACCCTCATGTGTAGTCTGGCAAGGGGAACTAGCATGATCATGGCAGCCATGGTCCCTAATAACTTGAGGGCCACTTTTGTCTTGACTTTCCTCAATGGTAGTAAAACGCAGACCTGCTGTTGTAGAGCCTGAATTCTCTCTTCTGGTAAGAAGGCCCACATGAGCACCATATCTAGTTTGGCGCCGATAAAGGTGACACACTGCGAGGGCAACAAGGCAGATTTTTTCCAATTTAGAGTAATTCCTAACCTTTGGCACAGTGAAATGGTGGCGTCCCTGGTCTGTAACAGTAGATGCCTGGTGGTGACAGAAAGGAGCCAGTCATCCAGGTAATGAAACACTTGGAATCCCTGACATCTCAAGTGAGCCGTTACCACTGTCATGCATTTGGTGAACACCCTGGGGACTGTGCTGAGACCAAAGGGCAGAGCACAAAACTGAAAATGACTGGCTCCCAGCCGGAAGCATAGATGACTTCTCAATGCCCTGATCATCTTGATATGGTAGTAAGCATCTTTGAGGTCGATGGAGCACATCCACACATTTTTCCCTAATAGATGGAGTATTGACTATAAGGTGACCATGCAGAACTTGGACTTTTGTAGATGAAGGTTCAATCGGCTGAGATCCAAGATGGGTCTCAGGTCCCCTGCTCTTTTTGGCAACAAAAAGAATCTTGAGTAAGTCCCTAATCCTACTTGGTCTGCGGGGACAGGCTGGATGGCTCTCTTTGAAAGCAACTTTTTTATTTCTAAAGTTGTGGAATCCCTGTGACTGGGTGGAATGTCTGGGATCCTCTTGGGTGGTGGGGAAGGAGAAGAGAAGGGAATATGATAACCTCTGGAAATTATCTTTAATACCCACTCGTCTTGGGTGACGACTTGCCAGGCTTCTGCGAATAAAGAAATGCGACCCCTGACCAACTCCAGAGATGCACAGTAGGGCCTCCCTTCAGGAGCACTTGTAGGGAGGACCACGAAAGGAATCACGGTCCCCTTGGCTATGCGGGCCTCCTCTGCCTCTAGGGCGATGTCTACCTGAATTTTCACCCCCTCCCCTGCCTCTGGAGGGGGAATCACTTTGTGCATCCTGAAAAAACCTCTGCGACTTCCTGAACCACATTTTCCCACCCTTCTGGCCCTTGGGGTAAGGTGTAGAAGGCATGGAAAAACAGACTCCTACAGCAGACAGGGTTTTTCCTTCCTGCTCGCACCTAGTGAAAGTGTCCTTCATCTTGGTTCCAAACAACGATGAACTGTCAAAGGGGGCACTGGTGAAGGTAGACTTGAAGGCCTCTGTGAAATTGCACAAGTGCATCCGGGAGTGTCTCTTAAGAGAGACCCCGGAACCCGCTTCCCTACTCGCTCCATCAGCTGCATATGAGATCAACCTCATGGAGGAGTTGGTAAGGGAATTTAGGGTAGACATCTGTGCATTGATCTTCTGTGCCACAGCATTAGAAATGTTACCCTGTAGAGAATCTCCTAGCTCTTTGAGGAGATCTCTCTGGAGCCTTGTAAAATGTGTCAAGAAGTTCAGCGACCACAGTGTAAAGGCCACTGAGGCAAACACATGCTTCCCATACCTGTCCATAGCCCAGGACTCCTTGTTAGGTGGATGGATGGTAGACGAAGTTTCAGCAAGTTCCTTCTTGGTGGCTACTGCTACCACCATGGCATCTACTGGAATGCCTTTTGTTAGAAATTTCTTGTCAGTGGGAGTGGACAAAAACTTATTGGGTCTCCTAGGGACTGGTTCCACAGTATCAGGAGTTTCCCATACCTTTCAACAGACAAGATCTAATAGCTCATCGAAATGGGGAGAAACCCAAGAGCCGGAGGGTTGAGACCAGAAAGCTTTCAGGAACACCGTCTCCTCATCAGAAGGGGATTTGAAGTGCCAGCCACCTCTCTGCTTCAAGATCTCAAGGATATCTGAAAAAGAGATATCTTCAGATGACGACTTGGGAGACCCCTCTGACTCCTCAAGGTCGGTGTCTGACATGAGAGACTCATCCAGGGAGTTGAGGTGTTTCCTTTTACACAATCTCTATCTGGCGGGCTCCTCAGGCAAAAATTCTGGGGAGACGTTAGAAAGTTGGGGACCACTCTTGGAGGTATCCTGAGGCTTAGGGTCTCCGCTGCCCAGGGATAGAGGGTGATCCAAAACTGACACTAGTGCCAGAGGCAGCAGAGTATCGGTGCCGTAGGATGCAGCTGATAACCTGGCCAGCATGCTCCTCAAAACCTCGAAGGCCAATCCCCCCAGCACCGAAGGCCGACTAACTGTAGAGGATACAGTAGTAGCCATCGATGCTGAGGAGATGAGGTCTGAAGCAGATGTTGGGTCCAAGCTCACTCGAGCCGAAGCACTGAGAGGAAGGCTCAGAAATGATGAAGATCGATCCAAGCCCTCCCCTTCAGGCCCGACCAGAGAACCATGGACCCTCGAACCCGTGGACGGAGCCGACAGGGTCGGACCAGAAATCAAACCGAGAGGCCAGGTGAGGCTACTGGAACCGACCTAATGGCACCCGACGGAACCGACAACTCTGGCTCCAAAGGCCAAGAAAGACTCAGAGGAGGAACAACAAAGGAAGAAGAGGCCATAGGCTCCGGAGCCGACTGGGTTGGAGCTGAAATCAATTTGGCCAACACCGATGACTGAAGCAGTTTCTTCACCACTCTATCAACGTCCTCATTGGAAAGGGTCCTGGAGGACCAGGAGGATATAGTTGGAGATCTGGATCTCCCTATGGAAGGGGACTTGCGTGAAGGAGAAACAGGTCGAATAACTGGAGTCCGGCTCTGAACCAAAATATCAGTGACCGGCTCCGAAAGGCTGGGAGCCGATATGGACTTAATCAAGACACTACCTTCTGTCGGCATCGAGGACAATGGAACCAAAGAAGGAGAAGCAATTCTAGCAACTTTCTCTGGCGGCTCCAAAGAAACAGATGGAGCCGGAGAGCGCTTCTTAGAAGTCTTTTTGTCCGTTTAGCTGGAGACGATAAGGCACTGGAGGACTTAGCCAAGTCTTCCTCGAAAGTAGTGTTAAGCAGTCCTTTCAAAATGAGCTTGTTCTTCCTCTCCTGTAGTACACGGGGACTGAAGGAATGACAAAACAAGCAGGACTCCTGAAGGTGAATAGCCCCCAAGCAGTACATGCAAACAGAGTGTCCATCAGTCAAAGACATTTTATTGCTGCATTCAACACACTTTTTAAAACCCAAAAGGCCTGTGTTCCTTAGAATCCTTGGACATACTGAACAAAGGAAAACACACACAGGACAAAGCAATATGTACACACACTGGACCCAACTAAATCCCGCATGAGAAACCAGAGCCTCTAACTAAAAATGGCCTAGTAACCGGCGGGAAAAAGACTACAGGGAGGACTAGGTCCTCTAACTTAAATGGGCCTAGACGGGGAAACAAAGGCAGGATAGCACCACTAGCCAGGCACAACAACACTAAAAGGCAACAGAATGGAGCACCAAACCAAAGACCACACAGAAACAAAGGGAAGGACTAGGTCCTCTAACTGAAATGGGCCTAGCCCATGGGAGAGAGGAAATGAACAGGATACTAAAACGGCCAACGAAAAGGCCACAAAAAACAGCAAATGAAGCAAAACAAAGGCAGTATAACACCACTACCACACCCACAGAGCTATGAAAATAGCTTTTTTGAGCAACAAGTCAAAAGTTTATAAAAAGTTTATAAACAGTATACTTAGCCACGGCCAAAAGCGAGACCATGTTTGAGCATAATGAGCGGCAAACGAGATCAGGGGAATATACCGGTTGCATGATGGGATACCTCTTAGCCACGAGCCAAATGAAGACTTTGAGCTAGAGTATGGCTGAGTTGGAGCCGAGGTTCGGCTCTGAAACCCACGGGTAAGAATGAAGGCGAGACTGGACTACATAACATTATGTATTATCTACTTATATGCAAAAAATTTACTTTTCTCTAACAGTGCAAAATTGTCAAGATAAATTTTCAGTAGAGAATGTGAAAACTGAATGTAACAAGTAATTTTTGCACCTGTAACTGTTGCTCAGTTAAACTATTATGGGTGTGAAAAATAAGACATCTGTGCAGCAATGATACACACAGAGAAAACTAATTTTGTGGTGATAATAAAATAAATGACTACTAACTTCACTGCAGAACTCTTTTATACTGAACTGTCTTTTGACATTAGGTGGGATGGCATCCCCATTTCTGATACCATGTTATAGTGGTAATAATAGAGGTAGTAACAGCAAATATGTCAAGCCAAGGCACAGAGACCCTAGAAGTGTCATAAGTACAGTTTCTGCATTTAACCTTTACTCACAAGTGCTGAACACCCTCCTTGATGCGTGACTCACAGCTCATATTACTCTAACTCTTAAAGGTGTACTATTTCAGACAGTAAAAGTATATGACATATCCTGTTAGTATTATAGTCTCTTCCCGATATCTACGTTCCTTGTTAATAAAAGCCTCTTTACCAACTCCAGTTGCTTCCTTATTTACTCTCTGTTCAATTCCCTTTAGACATTAATTCATCTAAAGAACATGCCCTATATTTTCAATATTCAATACTACCATTTGTATTAATATTAATTTCACTCAGTATAATTGGGTACCCTTGCAAGAGCCTTAGAGTAGCTGGCTTTGGTGTGTCTGGTTGTGGTGTAACTACATTATAGTCTGGGCAGAAGGGGGCATAGCTAATAAATTTTCCCAGGTGTGTGTGTGTGTGTGTGTGTGTGTGTGTGTGTGTGTGTGTGTGTGTGTGTGTGTGTGTGTGTGTGTGTGTGTGTGTGTGTGTGTGTGTGTGTGTGTGTGTGTGTGTGTGTGTGTGTGTGTGTGTGTGTGTGTGTGTGTGTCTGTGTGTGTGTGTGTGTGTGTGTGTGTGTGTGTGTGTGTGTGTGTGAAAATCAAATTGCAGAGTGTGTGTGTCAGCTGCTTGGAGCAGGGGACACGAAGCACTGGTTCCATGGAGAGGGTGCTGGAGGACTTGGCTTGGACACTCAGCTGAGGACTCAACCCTACACCTGTGCCAGTTGGGAGTCTTACTGGGGATCTGGAGATAGAGAGAGAGCAAGAGAGAGAGAGAGAGAGAGAGACAGGGGGGACTCAGCCCCCAGACTAAGTGTGTTCCCTGTGTGCTGTTAAGGGAAATTGTGCCTAATGCAGACAGCTGCATCTGGAAATACTGGATGTATCCATTTTTGTTCCAGGTGAATGTCCCTCTCCAGTGTCACTGGTGAGGATTCAGGCTAATTAATTACTCGCCCAGAGAGGGGACGTCACAATATCCATCATTATTTTAATTAAAGACTTTGAAATAAGAATTTGGAAAACAAGCTACAATGGTGTTCTCCATTAATTGCTGCCATTTCTCAAATACTTTATTTCATATAGGGCAGCGCAATGGTGCAGCAGTTAGCATTGTCACCTCATAGCAAGAGGTTCTCCTGTTTGATTCTCAGCTAGGTTGCCTTATGTGCAGATTCTGCATATCCTCCCTGCATTCTTGTGGGTTTTCCTCCTGGTGCTCCGGTTTCCTTCCACATTCCAAAGACATGCATCTGGAGCATTTCTCACCAGGCCTCCACTGAAAATGGGCTCTGTCCCAGTTGGAATTTCCCAGTAAACAAATGTTAAATAAAAAAATATGGCACATCCCCAGAGGTTATTATAAATGCATATAGTTTTCTGGGTGCAAATCCACATAAAGTCAAAATTCCTTCTGTTATTACAAGGCTCAAAAGATTTGAAGTTTATTTCATATGATACATCCCCTGCTATAAATGCATATAATTCTCTGAACACAAAACCATGTAGTTTTAAGATTACTTCTGTTATTACAAAGTTCTTATCTTGCTTTCTTTTGTTTTATTTTTATTTTTCAGCAGCACTTTTCATGCATTTCAGATGTACAATATTTTCCCAAATTACAGTGAACACACCTTTTATATTCTAAGAAATTCCTAGCTCTAGAGTGAGTACCTGTTCATTGTACACTTTTGTGACTTCAAGTCAGTGGCATAATTCCAAATATTATCTCCAAATTTTCATCATATATTTTATTTATCTTCACTGTATTAACAGTCACCTCCTTCATTTCCATTTGGGAAGTAACCCAGCCTTCTGCCATAATAGCAACATCAGAAAAGGCCCCATGATCACTGCTGCAGCTTTCTGTATTCATGACTTCTTCTTAACTCCATGACAGAAGTCTGAGACACAAAATTGCCAGTCTCAAAACTCTGAGCACTAAAGTGTTATCACCTTTGAAAATGGTAGACACTGAAACTCACTATGATATTGTTTAAAAACTGTTTTCGGGGAAGGGCTTTCCATCTGACCCTCCAACATGGGTGTTGTGCACACTCACCCTGCTACTCTAAGAGTAAGGGAACTACTTTAAGGTATGTCAGTGCTGATCTTATTATACATACAAATCTTTTCATACTTTAGTAATCGTACTTGGTGGGCTCACATTTTTGAGTCTAACACATTCCAATGGTAACATGTCCTGATACCTCTGTTCTTTCTCCATCCCACATTCAGATAATATTAGTTTGAATTATAACACTTCTGTGACTTGTTTATGCTCAATAGCATCCTGAATTCTCTGCAGTGGGACTCACTCCTTGACTCCACAAACAAACCATAAATAAATAAAATGCAGTGATTTGTAAAGGCAGTTCTACAAAGTAATGTTTTTAGAAGTCAAGTACAAACATGCATATGTTATAAATATTATTTTTATTTATGCCATTACTGTGGTAAAATACATGCTAAAGAAACAAAAGTGATTGCTAGTATTAATGACACCACCTTACACTGATAACAACATAGAAAAAAACTGCGCTAGGTGCAAACTGTGGGGAACTGACCATATGCATTTAGGTTGCAGTATACTGTATTAAAATAAAAGAAAAAAAGTACATAATTATACACAGCTGATAGTAGGACCATTGGTATTATACAGGGCTGATAGTAGGACCATTGGTATTATACAGGGCTGATAGTAGGACCATTGGTATTATACAGGGCTGATAGTAGGACCATTGGTATTATACAGGGTTGTTTGTAGGACCATTTGTATTATACAGGGCTGGTAGTAGGACCATTGGTATTATACAGGGCTGATAGTAGGACCATTGGTATTATACAGGGCTGGTAGTAGGACCATTGGTATTATACAGGGCTGATAGTAGGACCATTGGCATTATACAGGGCTGTTTGTAGGGCATGGAATAATAGGCAACAGGATGACACTGTGGGCAGAGCTGATGCCTCAAAGCTCCTAGTTCTTAGGTTCACTTCAAACATCTGGTTGCTGTCTGTGTAGACCTTGCATGTTCTCCCATATTTGTTTGGATTTCCCCTAGTAATCCAGTTTCCTTCCACGTCCAAATAACATGCTGATTGATGTTCTGCTCTCTTGCTGCGTACAGACCTTGACTTTGGTGTTGACCTTGAGGTCAAGATTATGGTTATAAATTGCACACAAGTACTAGTTCATTTAACATAGTTGGTAACCAATGAAATAAGACTGAAAAAAATTCTTTGAAACCTATCTAACATAAAAGCACCGAATAGGAAATAGGCAAAACAGAAGCACAATGGCACGAGCCAAAGTCTGTTTATAAGATCTAAAAATGGAGTAAAAAAATACAGGGGCTATTTAAGACACCAGGCCCAAGCCAAAGCCTATTTGACTAAGATAAGATCTAAAAAAAGAAACAAAAAAGATGGAGAGGCCAATTAAAACATCATTATCAGGAGCCTGGTTTATTGGAATGAACCTGACATAAAAAAGTTACACTTTCCTGGGAGTGGACCAGTTTCAGACATAACCTGAAATAATATAAACAAAACTAGAAAGACCGCAGAATCCTTTAGAAACACATTCTATGAACACCTTCAGGATTGCATGGATCATGCGATCCTAAATAAAACCAAGACCCAGTCCTCCAAAGGCAGACGTCCTGTCTGGTGGACCCCAGCCATAAACAAACTATACAATAGAAGGAGGAAGCTAATAAATGATAGAGCAAAATCCCAAAAAGGGAAGGCATCACTGATCAGTATTAGCAAAAAACTACGGGCACTCATAAAATTGTCTAAGGCCAGCTTTGAGAGAAAAATTGCACAGGACACTAAGGATAATCACAAGGCTTTCTTTAGTTATGTTAGGAACCTGGGTGGTAATTCCCAGATATGCTCAGAATTAGTCCAAAATGACAAAAATACACGAATCCACAGACATTGCCAACATCCTAGCTGACAGGTTCAGCGCAACCCCCCCCCCACCAAAAGGGCAAATATCTATCCCAGCAGAGTGCTGCTCCCCTGACATCTCAGATGCTCAGGTAAGAGCCGCCCTCTCCAAAGCAAAAAACACAGCATCAATGGGACCAGATGGTGTCCCGGCTCGTCCTACATGAACTCCAAGAAGAGCTAAACCCAAACATAAAACTACTTTTCAATCTCAGCCTTACTACAGGATATGTGCCCAAAGAGTGACGTACAGCAACAGTGGTCCCTCTCCATAAAGGTGGTGCCTCAACGGATCCTGGAAACTATCGCCCCATAAGCCTGACTAGCTTGGTCTGCAAAGCTATGGAAAGGATCATCATGGACCTCATAAATAAAGATATTGGGGACCTACAGACACTGGATCCTACCCAGTTCGGCTTTGTTAAGGGCAGATCCTGCCTCTTAAACCTGGTTGATTTCTTTTAAACAGTCACCAAGGCCATTGACGAGGGGAAGGTGGTCCACACAGCCTACCTGGACCTCGCAAAAGCCTTCGATACAATACCCTACTCGGGCATTATAGATAAACTCACCAGCTTAAATATAAACCCCTATGTCACTAGATGGATTGCAAACTGGCTCAAGGGCAGAACCCACATGGTTAGAATTGCTGGAGCCATGTCAGACTCCAAACCAGTTACAAGTGGTGTCCCACAAGGCTCAGTCCTGGGACCTCTCTTGTTCGGTATATATTTCTCAGAGGTACAGGCCAACACGGAAGGACTGTGGCTGACCAAGTTCGCAGATGACTGCAAACTGGGCGCCATAATCGACTCTCCAGCCGACACAAGCATCCTTCAAAAGGGCCTCATAGAAACAGACAACTGGTGCCAGAGCCATGGCCTCAAGCTAAATGCCAAAAGTGTATAGTCATCCCTTTGGCAAAAACAAAGTGCCCACAAATTACCACATAGGTGGTAATCCATTAAGTACAGAAGAAGTAATTCGGGACCTGGGGACCCAAGTTGATAGCAATCTCTCATTTGACAACCACGTGGCCAAAGTGGTTAGAAAAACATTTTATATAGCCCACCTGATCATGAAGGGATTCACATCTAGATCAGGGAAGGTCATCGTGCCTCTTTACTCATCCCTCATCAGGCCCATAATTGAGTACAATGCCCCTTTTGGGATGTACCTTACCAGACACCTGCAGCAACTGGAAAGACCCCAAAAGTACCTCACCAAGAGGATCAAAGGGCTCAAACAGATGCCATATGCTGCCCGGTTAAAGAAACTCCAGCTCTACTCAGTGGCATACCGCCTGTTCAGAGGCGATCTGTGCCTGACGTATAAAGCCATGTCCAACCCAGAATTAATGGACATGCTGCACCTCAGAAAATCCAAATCCCATCGAGCTACATGCTCGAGAGACTTGAACCTCAGCACTGAAATAAATAGGACATGCTGGAGAGACAAATTCATAACCCAGAGGCTCCCTTCACTCTGGAATAAAATCCCAGTCCAGGTTAGGCAGAGTCCCTCAATGACTCTCTTCAAGAGGAATCTTGATGAGTTGATGGGTGATCGTAGGTTTACCCCGGGTATCACTTCTGTGTCACTGTTAGACAGAGGCACAGTATACTAACCTCGAAAAAGGGCATAGCAAAATTAATTTAAAATGGGTGGCGAAAGCCAAACACATTCTGGCTAGGCTTATAAATGCCCTAGGGCAGATAGCCTAGTATGAACCTATGAACCTATAAGTATATCAGAACAGATGGGGAAGAAGAGATCTCAACAGAGTGTACAATAAAACCTGAAAAGAAGTCATTTACCCAGATAGATTATAGGTCACCCTGCAAGCAGATAGTTGTGCCTAGAAGGCTCACTGGGTTAAGAAATGTATGAAAGAGAGAAAGAAAGAATGAAAGAAAAGACTGTAGAACTGACTGCAGCAGGAACTCAGCACCTTAAAAAATCTCTCTCAGAGATGCAGTTAAGTTGATTCTTTTCAGTGGTTATGCATGTGATTTAAAATTATTTTAAAAGCTTTTTATCTTAAAATTCATCTCATAGAAATACATTAGCTCACTTAATAAAAAAACACAATTCTTAGAGAAAATATGGAAATTAAAGGAGATGAGTCTAAAATAAAGATTACTCAGCCTAAAAGCATAATATAGCCATAGGCTACACACTAAATGCAGATTATTTATGCATTTATTTACTTTCGTTTACTAGGAAATTCTGACTGGGTGTAATACCTCTTTTCAGAGGAGGCCTCTGGAGAAAAGTTCCAGAAATGAATTACAGTAACAGAAACATTTAATAAATTCATGTAGAATTTACTAGCAATTTTTACACAGAATTAGGAAACATTTAATACATATATGTACATTTCAGTAGCAATTTATACACAGACTTAGTAATAACATGTGGAAAAACATGTAGGTAGCTTTACATTGACTGAATAATATTTTCAGATCATTTGCAGATGACATTGTGATCTGTAGTGAGAGTAGGGAACAGGATGCGGAGACCCTGGAGAGGTGGAGATATTCTCTAGCGAGGAGAGGAATGAAGGTCAGCAGGACTAAGACAGAATATATGTGTGGGAATGAGTGGGAGGATAGAGGAATGGTGAGGATGCAATGAGTAGAGGTGGCGAAGGTGGATGAGTTTAAATACTTGGGATCAACATTTCAGAGTAATGGTGAGTGTGGAAGAGAGGTGAAGAGTACAGGCAGGATTGAGTGGATGGAGAAGAGTGTCAGGAGTGATTTGTGACAGACGAGTACCAGTGAGAGTGAAAGGGAAGGTCTACAAGAGGGTAGTGAGACCAGCTATGTTATATGGGTTGGAGACAGTGGCATTGACAAAAAGGCAGGAGTCAGAGCTGGATGTGGCAGAGTTAAAGATGTTAAGATTTGCACTGGGTGTGACAAAGGGTGGACAGGATTAGGAATAAGTATATTAGAGGGTCAGCCCAGGTTGGACAGTTTAGAGACAAAGCTAGACAGGCAAGATTGCATTGGTTTGGACATGTGCTGAGGACAGATGATGGGTATATTGGGAAAAGGATGCCAAGGATGGAGCTGCCAGGTAAGAGGAAAAGAGGAAGGCCTAAGATAAGGTTTATGGATGTGGTGAGAGAGGACATGCAGGTGGTTGGTGTGACAGAGCAAGATGCAGAGGACAGGAAGAAATGGAAACGGATAATCCACTGTGGTGACCCCTAACAGGAGCAGCCGAAAGAGAAGAAGAAGAGAAAGAGAATTACATTGTTTGAAAACCAGCATTTGAGCTGTGATCAGACAAGAGACTGTACACAAAGAATTTTACTTAATGAGGGTGTTTATGGCAGTGATCTTTCTAGAAAAGGCATTTCATAATGGAGGAAGGTAGCATGTTGTGTTTTAACAGGTGCATTTGTAAAGGGGGACTGTAGTCATACTGAGTGCTGATAATGCAAGACAGAGGGGTTAGTCTAGGAAGGTACAGCATAATAGTCTTTTGAGTCTGTTAGCGGGATAGACTTGTGTAATGTCACATCTCTGTTAGTGCAGCGGATGGCAGTAATGTGTACTGAAAGTTATATTTCTAGAGCATTCAATTTATCCTGGGGTGAGTACTGGCAAAGCTAAGAGTTAGTACAGTCACATTTTAGGCTTATCTTAAAGCTATGAAGGTAGTAAAATGTTTTACTGCAGTTGAGACATAATTTCAGTGTTTAGATATACTTACAGAGAAAAGGGCTTTGGCATGGTTATAAAATTTGTAAGCAAAGGTCAAATACTAATATTTAGATCTTAGATGTCTAACAGGGATATATCACTGGAGTAGATTGGCAATGACCCACCCATGCTGGTGGATGCAGTACTTTGAAGGTTGTTTTTAAGTGTTCATACATAAACAAGTCAGGGAGTTCTAGCTAGCTTATTTTTCTGAGAACAATACAGAGGTGAGTTTTGAAGTTTAAGTCAGTAACAAATTTGGTGATTTTGTCATAGTCTTGCTCTACTTTAGGCAGCTGTCTAGACTACAGATTTGTAAAGACTGATGAAGCATACAGTAGACTGAGTAATAAAATGGAGGTTGCACTAACTGTAATGTGGTTAATGAGGTTATGTTTAGCATTGTATACCAGGCCAATTTCTAACAAATCTTCTGGACCTCTTAATAGATGTGATGATCGAATTTTACGTTTTCATCAATTATCACTCATGGTAGGCTTGTATGTCTGACTTGCTCAGTCTTTGTGTCATTAGAGGAAGGTATATTTAATGTTAGCATTTATAGTGACTGTCACCATGGGGGAAAAGTTATTAATTTTGCTTTTTTAAAGTTTAAAGTTAGTTGGGATTTTGGACCCAGGTTTCCATGGCTAGGAAAGCTTATTGTGTTACAGTCATCAGGTGAGGGTGTATGTGCTGAGCAGGCCAGGGCTGCATCATCTACTGTATAATATTAGCTCGTCTTCATTCTGTTGCCATTATCACTGACAAACATATTAAAGATGAGAGGACCTAATATAGAGCTTTGGTGAGCACCTATTTGTAGCGAGTTGTGCGCAGAGAAAGAATCTTGGCATTTTGCACATTGACTTTTGTCAGGAAGATAAATACAAAACCAGACTATGTTTTTTCTTTGATGCCTAAGATGCTCAATCTGTGCAACAGAAGATGCTGGGATACTATATCAAAGGCTTAAAGTGGCATGGGATGGAAGGTAAGTTCCCATTATTTAAGTCATGGTTTATGGTGTCCAGAAAAGATAATAGAGCTTTCTCAGTACTATGGTGAGTTTCAGATAGTAAGTCATTTTACACAGATGTAAAGGTAGGTTAGGATTTAAGTGCAGATACATTTTTCCAGGATTTTAGATATGGGTGAAAGTATAGCTATGGGGCTATAAGTAATCACTTTAGTGGAATTTCCAACATTAAGAAGGGGAATAATACGGCTCATTTTTCCAGAAGGAAGAAACATATGACTCACCAGTGGATCAGTTCATCAGTATGGCTACAGGGCAGGCTAATGCTTCTTGTGCCTGTTTTGATATTTAGTACAGAGTCAATTATCTGAACGTTGATTATCTGAAATGTCAATTATCTGATCCCAGCCTTCCAAAGTTTTCGTGTAGGAAAAATCATAAAGTATGAATATGTAAACATTACACGTTTTAGCTTCTGCGTGATTTTTGAACTTGCAGCCCACTTGTTTGTGAAAAAATATTCTTTATTGTCCACTGGACTTGCTGAATGATTGAAAACTGTATTCTCTTGAGTGCAAAAAAAAAAAACAATATTTTAGAAGTTTTTTATCCAGTTCAATGTATGTTTGATTTTCCAAACAGACTGATTATCCAAACTACCCTTGGCCCCAATTAGTTTGGATAATAGATCCTCTACTGTATTCAGCTGGAAGAGAATCAGCTCATGTTGTGAAAGGTTTAAGCTTGAATTACAGTTGTTTTGATGGTGGTGGTAGTAGAAATGAGGTTGAGAGGATAATTTTTTGTGTCAAATATAAACAGAAAGTATAATTGGAGGACTATATTTCTGCTCTTGGGTGAGGAGGTAGTAACAGCTATGAAACTATCATTAAATATACAGGTAATAGTAAAGTTTAGTCTGGTAGGTAGAGAGTTTGATTGTGCCTTTCTTACTACTTAATTCAGATTTACAGTGGACCAGAATTCCTTAGGCTCCTTAAGATGGGTCTGTTGAAGATTTTTGCAATAAATTTTATTTTGTCGGTGAGTATTTGGGACTCAGTGAGGTTTCTTAGTTGTCTATAGGTTTAATAGTTATTGTGGGTTTTGTCTTTATGCCACTTATTCCAGGCTCTGCCCCACTTTCTCATCAGATTGTTATTTTCGCAAGTTAGCCATGGGGCTGTTTTAGCTCTTACTCTTCTTCTGCGCAGAGGGGCTTGGTGGTCAACAATGCTGTGGACAGTGGCATTAAACTATTCTTCTGCTTCATTAGTGGTAAGGTTTTCAAATAAAGTATCAGATTTATACTGGAACAGTTCACAGCTAGTTATTTCAGCCATTAAGGCATTTAACATATTCCACCTATTGCCTATCGCTACCTTGTACTCAAATATTTTTTTATTGCTGACATCTTATTCTCTGCCGCCATAAGATGTGAGCATGTTTACATCAGCAAACATTGAAACAAAAAATTCTGAACAGAAAAATATTGAGTTAAAAAGATCTAAATTAAAAATATTAAACAAAATAAAAAAATAAAGAAATAATAACTTATTTTATGCATGGGGCAAGCTCCCTGTACACCCTACACTCCCTTCAACCTATATATACCAGTTCTAAGATCGCGCAACAGTGAGGAACGGACAAATTCCCATTCCCCACTATATTACAGTCTCGCAAGCATATATCCTGGCAAAGCCAGCAAAACTACAGAAAGCAACATTTGATATTATGAATGTTCCATACAATTACCTACAATCCTGAGAAAATATATTTAGCCCTAACCAGGCTGCTAGGCTGTACCTGAGGTGTGCTTCAGCCTTAACCCAAAACTAAAGAAGACACATTCAATTTATAAACTGGTTATATATAATGCAGAAAACATTTAATTAAAATGTAGTCAGAAGAACAGCAACAAAAAAACGTTAAAGGGATTCATTTGTCTTAATCATTACAGTAAGTGAACTAAATTACCTTGGACATGCTTGTGGATAAATATTGTAAGGAAACAACAGTGTCTGTAATAATATCAAAATGTAGTTCACGTTTACAGCAGCACAAATAAGTCTGCAGTGCAGAAATGGGGCATTAAATAATTTACAATTTGAACCAGATAGCCAGAAGTAAACTGAGTGATCCCAGCTTATATGACGAGTAGTTAATAGGATACTGAAATGTTGGAGTTATACAGTATATTGGAGATACAGTTTAAGTAGAGTAATGTTGAGTTATATAGTTTGTGGAGTCAGATGTTTATGTCTTTAGTATGTCAATGCTATGAAAGGTTTTAGAATACATTTCAGAATATTTCTCACTATAATGGAAGACAATCCCTGGGATTCAGAAAGGGTTACAGTGAGCAGTCAGCCTTACCACAAGTGGACAAACCCTCACATTTACCCTTTCTAGTTCACAAATAGGACCTTTGCAGTAATTTTACATGGTTAGTATAATCACCATGTTGAGCCATCCCAATGGCCTTTCTAAATGATAATGAGGCATTCCAAGGGAGCAGTAAATGATAATTAGTCGCATGGTGTCCCCAGAAATTCTTGTGGGAAGTGACATACCCTGATGAGCTATTTAGAGGATTGCTCATCTATATAAAATAACACAGCCAGATGTGATAATTAACAAAGTCAAAAGATGACACCCATTCAAGGAAATGGCAGAGTCTGCACAGCAGGTAAGTTTAGAGAAGTTCAGCAGACAAGTAACGGTTGGACATGTATGATTGTGTGGATGTATGTGGCAGTGTGTGTGCATGTGCAAGGATATGAGTGAAGTGGGATGACTCTGTGTATGTGTGTGCGCGTCTGCCTGGATGGTCACAGTGGGGGGGGGGATCAGTTAAGGGATTGAGTGTGTGTGTGTGTGTGTGTGTGTGTGTGTGTGTGTGTGTGTGTGTGTGTGTGTGTGTGTGTGTGTGTGTGACCGTGTGTGTGTGTGTGTGTGTGTGTGTGTGTGTGTGTGTGTGTGTGTGTGTGTGTGTGTGTGTGTGTGTGTGTGTGTGTGTGTGTGTGTGTGTGTGTGTGTGTGTGTGTGTGTGTGTGTGTGTGTGTGTGTGTGTGTGTGTGTGTGTGTGTGTGTGTGTGTGTGTGTATGTGTTCGTGTGTGCATGTGTGTGCATGTGTATTAATGTCTGCATGTATGTGTGGAAGACTGAATGGGAGAGTGTACCAGAGTGTTATATGGGCTGCCTTTGGTAATTAAGGATGCAAAGTCCTTTTTAACACTAGCACTAATTACAGAAACACACAAACTAGTCAATAATGAGATCTTCCTAATTGAAGTTAAACACTTGTCTGAATCACTTTTTCCACAGATGCTTACACTGCACCTACACATGATGGACAGTTTATGTGGCCACAGCACATATCTCTAAATCTCAGCCAATATATGTAAGCCAAAGTAAATTACTATAAGCAGGTGATTTTCTATAGCAGTTTGAGTTTTATTATCATTCAGTAGCTTAGTCAATAAGACAAGCAATAAATTAATATTGTAAAAGTATTATGTGTCAGGTAATCAAATTATAATCTATTGTTATTTAGAAATTTAAACAAAGTATCATGACTTTTTTCTACAGTGTTATGCTGGAACCTGTGTTCTGAGAGACTGCCTTCCAGACTATCTGCAAATATACAGAGCTGAGTATATATTTTTTTTGGTTATAGAGTTTGTTAATTGTTGCTTAGATCTCTGTTGAAACTGTTGTCTCCCTGTTCTGAGACACTGCTTTCCAATCTCTCTGCAAATATACAGAGCTGAGTATTTTTTTTTTGTTTTTAGAGTTTGTACTGTTAGTTGTTGCTTAGATCTCTGTTGAAACTGTTTTGTCCCACCCACCCTTCCTATTTTTGGTTAGTAGTTTAAATTTGGTGGCTTTTGAAATTGCTCGCCCCACTGTAGATTTGACCTGGGACGCTGCCCCAGTCCCATCTCTTTACTACATCCTACCTAATAAACTCTTTCTGCACTTGCTTTTAGTCCTTTTTAATTTAATTGCATTTTTTAAACTGTGTTTGGTCTAATATTGTTACATACTCAAGTGTGCTAGCTTGCACTGCATGTGAATTGTTTTTACTACTTTTCTGTAAAAAAAAAAAAAAAAAAACTGTAAGCCTGTTTCCTACCTTTCCTGTAACTAGTGTTCCAGATACAGATTTGCTGTATCCAGGACTGTATGTAAGCTTCTGAGCCCCCCAAGCCTTTCTGTGTTGGAGGGAAGCCTTCTAGCTTATCAGTGGGAGTGGTACACACTAGGTAACCTGTCTACCACATAAGGAGTGGTTCTGGCCCAGAAATTGTAGTTACTGGCCGTTTGGGCAATCTCTTCCATCTCTCTCAACTTTCTGAATTGAAAGCCTGCATTTGCACTTGTTTCTGTCCTGTAACTCGTCTAGTGCAGATACAGATTCTTAGTTTTAGCACTTAAATTTGCTTATTCGTGCTCAGCACTTGTTCAGAACTTGTAAGCACCAAATAAGCTACTAATTACTATAGCATTCAATCTACCTCATTACCTAGAGGAAAACAGTTTTTGTACTTACTTTTCTCACTTGCTTAGATAAAAACAGCTCTTGTACTCAGTTTCCTAACTTATCTAGAGGAAAATAGTTTTTTATTCAGGCATGTCCAGGGGTCAGCTCCCAGTGTTCTCTCCTGTCTATCTGATGAATCTGGGTATCTTGAGGCAATGTAGAAATTGCCTCATGTACTCAGACAACCCTCTCCTCCTACCATTCAACACTACAACATGTGAGAGATGTACTTATCTAGCCAAACTGGAGGTAAAGCTCTCTCCAACCAAGACTGAACTTGACAGTCATGAGAGGAAGGTAAACATTTGCACCACACCACACTCATCACATATTCGTACTAAATCTACACCACCAAAATCCACACATAGTAACACAAAAACATTTGCGGAGGCTCTCAATAATAATCTGTCTAAGCAACAGAGACATCAAAGCAGAAACGCAAGCAACCTCCATCCCCCAACACAACCCAAATGACACATAGCCCACAGACTCAGTGTGCCACTCAACTACAGCCAATAAGGCAAAACAACGTACCCAACACACTAGTCATAGGTGACTCTATAGTCAGGCACACTGATGTCCCACTCACCAGCCTAAACAAGGAGAAGGTTACTGTCAGCTGCCTGTCTGGTGCCAGGATCCGCCACATAACCCACGCACTCAGGTCACTCCACAACAAGTACAGATATGACTCTGTCATTTTCCATGTTGGTGTGAATGAACTGAGACCTACCTCCCTGGACTACATGAAAAGAGACATGGAAGAGCTCTCCGATCTTGTAGCCCAGGCAGGTATGACCCTAGCCCTGAGTAGCATTCTGTCATCACCCAGAATGATACCGCAGTACAAGGACAAAATGATTGATTTCAACAATTGGCTAAGCTTCTGGTGTTATTCTAAGGGGATCCAGTATCTGTCTGCTTGGGACGATATGGTCGACAGACCACGATGCTTTGCAAAGATGGCCTGCACCTGTCACCCCTGCATTCTGGATACTGGTTAAGGCTCTTGCTGCCCCTATAGTGACTTTTTTAGGTAAGATTCAAATAACAAATTCACCACCATAACAGGAACAGGCAAGCAAAAACTGAGGGTAATGCTACTCAATGCTAGAAGTCTAAATCTCAAAATGCACTCACTCACAGCACTCCTTAAAATGGAGAACATAGATATCTGTGCAGTGACTGAGACCTGGTTTAAGGCTCCAGACAGCACCCCTGCACTACCAGGTTATAACTCATACCACACTTTTCGGCCATGTAACCTGGACCGAAACACCAAAGGCAGAGGTGTGTCCATATTCATTAAGGATATCCACACCTCCAGGCTAGTTGCTCAGCATAATGCATCCGAGGTTATCCAAGTGCAACTAACTCTGGGCAAAACTGCAATCCAAATTGTAGCTTGCTACAGATCCCCCACCATGCCCCAGGATTCCTACCCCTCTTTTCTTGATGTACTGGAAAAATATTAGCGTTCAACCAAGCACCCTAATAACGGGCAACTTCAACTACCCCACCATTAACTGGAAAAACTACTCATGTACCAACTCCTTAGCTCAACACTTTCTGGAATTCATAAACTCCAATGCCCTGGATCAATTTATCCACACCCCCACCAGGGGCAACAATATCCTAGACCTAGTCATTACCAACATGAGTGGCCAGTGTTCCACACCTGAAGTCAACACCTCGTTGGTCTGATCCAACCATAAGCTAATCACCCTTGATATCCACATTCCGCCCCTACCCCCCCATTAAGGAAACCACAGTAAAAAATTTCTCCAAAGCCAACTTCATAATTCTTAAAACAGAAGTGGTGAACTTCATGACACCCATGCAGATGGACAATACAATTACAACTGCTGAATCCTACACAAATGCACTCTATAAGCACTTAAACAAGTGCATGGATCGTGCTATCCCAAACAGAAGTAAGATGCTATCCTCCAAAAAAAGGAAGCCAATCTGGTGGTCCCCTGCCATAAACAAACTGTACAACAGAAGGAAGAAACTGTTGCAAAAGAGAGTAAAATCCTATGAGTGGAGGAGCTCCCTGGTCAGCCTCAGTAAGAAGCTGAGATCCCTTATAAGATCCTCCAAAGCTAGCTATGAAAACAAAATTGCCACTAATTCTAAGGACAACCACAAAGCATGCTATGTCAAGAATCTTGATGGCAACACCCAGTTCTGCTCTGAGTTACAGCACAAAGGCATGAAAATTACAGAACCAACTGATATTTCCAACATCCTGGCAGATAGGCTCAGTGCTAACTTTACCCCTCCCTCACCCCCTAAAGGGCCCATATCTATACAGGAAGAATGCAGAGTCCCTGTAATCAGAACTATGCAGGTAAAAGCTGCACTCTCTAAAGCAAAAAACACAGCATCCATGGGACCGGACAACATCCCAGGCTGCATTTTACATGAACTTCAGAACGAACTGGCTCCCCACTTAAGCACCATGTTCAATAATAGCCTCGCATCAGGCTTTGTGCCCACTGAATGGTGCACAGCAACAGTTATCCCACTCCACAAAGGGGGAGCCACCACTGATCCCAGGAACTATCGACCTATTAGCCTGATGAGCCTGATCTACAAGGCCATGGAATGTATCATCATGGAACTCATAAACATAGATATTGGTAACCTCCAAACTCTGGATCCCACGCAGTTCAGGTTTGTGAAAGGCATATCATGCCTTCTGAACCTGATCGACTTCTTTGAAGCAGTCACCAAAGCTGTAGATGAGGGTAAGGTGGTTCACGCAGCCTATCTTGACCTCGCCAAGGCTTTTGACACTATCCCCCATTCTGGAATTATAACTAAACTCGCTAAACTAGGTATAAATCCCTACGTCACAAGATGGGTTGCCAACTGGCTCACTGACAGAACCCACACTGTAAAAGTTGCAGACTCCAAATCTGACCTCAAAGCAGTGACAAGTGGGGTACCACAGGGTTCCATCCTAGGACCTCTCCTGTTTGGTATCTACTTCTCTGAAGTACAGGCTAAATAGAAGGCCTCTGGCTAATAAAGTTTGCAGATGACTGCAAACTAGGAGCCATAGTCAAGTCCCCAAATGATGTGGACATCCTACAGAAGGGCCTTGCTGAGGCAGATGCCTGGTGTCAGAGCCATGGCCTCAAGCTCAATGCCAAAAAGTGCAGTGTCATCCCCTTTGGTAAAAACTCTGTACCCATGAACTACCACATAGGCAGCAATCTACTTAACACCGAATGTGTGATAAGAGACCTTGGGACCCAGGTGGACAGTAGTCTCTCCTTTGATAGTCACATCGCCACAGTGGTCAGGAAGTCCTTCTACGTGGCACACCTCATCATAAAAGGGTTCTCATCCAGAAAAAAAAAGAGGTCATTGTTCTCCTCTACTCGACACTCATTAGACCCATTATAAAGTACGATGCCCCTTTTGGAATGTACCTCATAAGTCATCTGCAGCAGTTGGAAAGGTCACAGAAGTACCTCACAAAGAGGATTACTGGCATCAAACAAATGCCCTACACTGACCGCCTCAAAAACTCAAGCTTTATTCCGTAGCATATCACCTACTCCGAGGTGATCTCTGCCTAACATATAAAGCTGTGTCAAACCCAGAGCTGTTGGACATGCTACACCTAAAGAAATTCCAATCCCTCCGAGCTACACGCTCTAAGGACCTAAACCTTGTCACCACAATAAATAGGACATGCTGGATGGATAGATTCCTGTCCCAGAGACTTCCCATACTCTGGAACAGGCTACCCATCTATGTCAAGCAAGGTTCTTCATTAGCACTCTTCGAGAAAAATCTTGATGAGTGGATGGGAAATAGGAAATACACCCTAGGGATCACTTCTGTGTCTCTGCTCGACAGTGGCACATGAAAATAACTTTCTTGGGTGGCGTAAGCCAGGGAACTTTGTTGTCTAGGCTTACATAGGCCCTTGGGCTGATAGCCTAGTACGTACCTATGAACCTATGAAGTAAGTCAACAGTCACCCAGCTATCCATGGATATCCATTCAAAGTTTAACCACATATTCAAGTTCCGTGCCTAGTCACCCCCATATCCATGGATGTCTGTGTATTTTCCCCACAGTATTAATTTTTTTTTTAAATATCCATTGAAAAGATCTTATTAAGAACAAGTTAAAGATATCACCATTGTAATATACTTCACTTGTAAATGTGGCAAATTTTAAATATACAGTAATCTTAGCAAGGACATTCCTGAACAACTACTTATTCTAAAAGAATTAAAAAAGCTTTAAGGCCTCATTAATCTGGCATATTAGTATTTAGTGCTTCCAGATCAAAGGTTATCATAGACCAATCATGTTCCATCTGCTTCCCGCTTCTCATTTGGGGAGCAATGTAGTATCTTTTGACCTTGTTCCAACATGTGCAAGGAGAGCACTAAGAAACAAGTGTATAAGAGGGAAAATATTCAGCAAGGCAGTTCTCTTGCAGGGAAAGTAAGCTTCCTTTGAAGAGATTTATGTATTTTTGGTAAAAGGTAAAGGTTTGCTTCTTAGAAAGCTTGATATTAACCCTGTCAGCATAGATTCAGAAATGAGGCTTCTGTGAAACCTACTTTCAAGGAAAGCATTAATATGTCTTTAAAACTCAGCCGCTCTATCATTTAACAAATAAGCATAACACTTACTGATATACAATTCCTTCATAGCATCTATAAATTAATATTCATTCCAAGTCCGCCAGCAAAGGTCCTGAACCTACAGCCACAGTAAGTTTAAAGATAGTGTTAGCTTAGGAAATATTTCTTCTACAATCTGTTAAGCCTTTCCCTTAGATTTCACTTATGTCCCCAATTCATTTTCAGTGAAACATGGACCAACAAGCCTATTTAGATGAACAGGTGAGCATCAATTTCTTTTTCAACTTGCCCTGTAGTTGTACAACCTTGGAGCTGGTTATATTAGTTTAGTGAATGTTGAAGTGACCCCCCCAGGAAGAAATGTATGCAGGTCTTGCTCCCTTGAAAAATGTTTTGATAGTTACTCATCTGATGAATAGTAACTAGTCAATTCTTTCACTATAAAGCAATTTGCAAACACATATGTTTCCTTTATAAAGTACTTTTTTACAGCTCATTCTATGCCACTGAACAGTGACCATTCAAATGATAGATGGATAAAATTATTGTAAAATTACTAATAGACTGATCTAACTGCATTATTTGTCATTAAGAAACAGATTCCAATACATTTGGTTAGAAATGCACCACAGACACTGATGAATGCAGAGAGCTGACTGATGCATATATTCATATTTAAATTAAAAGTAAAATTCATTACTATTGAAGCTGATTGTAAGACAGACACTGTAACAAATGAGCAAGTAATATGCTGGGATCAAGAGCCATGCAGTATCACAGTTATCAGAGAGAAGTACTTGGCAACAGATGGAGAAATTAGATTCTATGAAAATTATTTCATTGTGCTGCAAGAATCCTGAGCCGCTGATTAAAAGTGAAATAATTAGATTACACTAAAGGTATTAATTTATGCTATTCATTACAGTATGTGAATTGAACTATCTTATGAACATGTTTACAGCAGATGAAAATATTTTTGACGCAATTAGAAATTAAGGTGGAATACAACAAGCTCCTTTTTCCATATTTACTAAGTCAAGTTAAACATGTTTTTAGCATGCAGCTGTGAGAATGAAGCAAAAAAGGACATGATGAATGAAATATTTAAGCCTCATAAAATAACGCTTCCAAAAGATGCCCTTGATGCATAGTAATGCCCATTGAGTCATCAGAGACGCAAAAGATCCCGGCAAAGACCAGTAGAATCCAGGTACGGATATCAAACTCACATCTTATGAACAGATACAAAGATTATGGACAATTCATGGACTCAGCAATTAAAATAAAAGTAAACACCTTATATAATTCTCCAATATCATATGACCTGAAGCCCACATAAAATTACAGACCCACTGCAGACTGCAGTAGATTAATGAATCAGGTACCCTTATCTCATTGTACATAATGTATTAGCGCAAGACCTTAGCCAAAGTTGAAAGAACATACTATTTCATGACTCTTAAAATAGCAGGTATATTCTGCATAGTAGACATTGATTACAGACTAGTATATATTGGTACTGACCTCAGGAACAAAACAGATAAGTTTGAAATGTGTTATTTTGTAAATAGAAACAAACCAACAGATTTACATTTTTTTTCTATTCTTCAACAAAGTATCATGCATGAGAATGAAAAGCCATGAAATCTCAGTTGTAATGATGATACACCAACAGTGACAACACATAATAAAGCTAACCTATGCATTAATCCAACCAGACACACTAAAGACAAAATTTCGGATCCTCCTTTGGAATCAATACTGCAAGCTTGACACTTTAAAAATTGAGCAGCAAATTCTGAAGAAAAAAAACCAGTGAATTCTGCAATTTGCTGTTTCACCTTTTAAGCATTTTGCAAAGGTGCACTCCCCCAACCTGCTAGTTTAATATTATATGTTATAATAAGCCAGTTCTAAGATTGCCATCTCCCAGAGTAAGAGAATGAGTACTCCAAGGTATTTCAGTTTCAGATTAAGTATGTATCCCTCACATTTGTACTTGCAGTTCTGCAATTCAGAGAATCACCATTGTGGAATTTCAGCAGGCACCTCAAACACTCCCGCATAGCAAAAAAACAGTAGTTCAGCGGTCCCATGGTAGTGAGGGATAAAACCCTTTCTGCACCCCAGATGACCTGTATTTGATTATAGGCCCTGGTACTGGATGAGGTGCAGCGGAGAATAGGAGTGAGTGTCTGATATCGGTTCCCCCATCCTGGGAAGAGGAAGGAAGCCTGGACTCACTGCAATAAGTAGCATATTGAGCCTGGAGACCTCCATGCTGGACAAATCGTATGCTGCTTAGTCAGCGGGGGTGCACATGTGTAACAATGGGTAGGCCTCTCCCGATAGCAGCTATACTAGAGCAAGACTACCATGAGATGGGAGAATTATGGCGTACTTCCCAGCAGCCGTATGACATGGTATCATCAATCTCCTCACCAGTCCCAAACATAGGAGAAGTTAAGGCAGATCCAGTAGACCCTATGAATGAGGAGAGGAGCTGGGGTAGCTGATGGTCAGATGTGAAGGTAAACATTTCATTATACAAAGCAAATATGGTGAATAGATACTAACATAGCATAAAATAGCCAGTTATTTTCAATTACATTCAAGCAAACCAACATTCTGCTGATGCTAACAGCTATCAGCAGAAAATGAACACTTTGTTGCAAAACCCATAACAGCTGCTGTGACTTCCCCACACTGGTCCAGTAATCAAGGAGTCTGAATCCTCACCACTGACACTGGAGAGGGATATTCAGTTGGAATACAAACAGATACACTCAGTATTTCCAGATGCAGCTCTCTGCATCAAGTACAATTTCCCTTAAGAGCATACAGGAAATGCAATCAGCCCAGGGTCTGGATTTCTGTATACCTATCTATCTCCAGTTCCCCAACAAGACTCCCCACTGGTACAACTATAGGGTTGAGACTTCAGCTGAGTGTCGATGCCGAGTCCCTCCGGTACCCTCTATGTGAAACCAGTGCTTAGTGTCCCTGCCTCCAGCAGTTGACACTCACACACACTCTCTGAGATTTAATTTTCACATACACACACACACACACTCACACGCACACACACACACACACACACACACATGCACACACACACATATGCACACACACACATATGCACACACACACATATGCACACACACACATATGCACACACATAGGACCAGCCACAATGAAAAGTTTAAATTTATTTAATAATAAATAATAAAAGAACAAGAAAATATGAAATATCTATTTCCAGTAAACATCAGAGTTTCAATCACAAGAAATATTTATTTATTATTTATTTATTTTTCATTTGTTTACCAGGAAAGTCCGACTGGACACATGTCCTTTTTCTGCAGAGGCCCAGGGTTAAAAGCTTCAACTCAAAAGATAATACACACAAGGAATAATATGTATACAGATAATAAAAACAGGAATCACAACGTAACATAAATTCACACAAGAGATTCTAAGTATAAATTTCTAAAAAGACATTTGGGAATGCCTTAGTATTATATTATTAAGACTGTTAGTATATAATTCTGTAAGAATACAATTCTGTGAAGACAATTGAGAATGTACTAGCAATATATTATAAAACAGCAGAATATACAACAAATAAGTCAACTAGGATGGAACAAAAATGTCAACGCTATATCTCAGTGTAGAAATATAGGAACAGTACATATGCTTTCTTATCATTTATGTTAACTGTAGCTTTGTATAATGTCAGAAGAGTTAATATCAATAGAAATGAAAGAAGACACTTTAACTAGAGGAAGTGATTGATGCCTAGCTACTTTATCAGCCAGGGGTAGAGCATGGATATATCCATTTACTAACCAGATTTTTTTTAGTGAAGATTTAAATAATGTATGGGATGATAGGGAGGTGAGAGTGTTTGGTAGGGTATTCCAGAGTTTACCTATGTAGTTAGGAAAGAGGGAATCCCCAGCCTGATTTTTAGTTGTATTAGTTTGAATAAGGTTTCTTCTTGAGGAACAAAGAGGTCTGGCAGAGGTATAGGATTGCAGAAGTATTTGTAAGGCAAGTATTTGTTCAGGGTCAGATCGGATTGTGTGGGCCATTAATAGTTGTGTGTAGCTTAAGAGATGTGGGAATTCCAACCAGTTAAGTTGCCTGAGTGCTAGGCAGCGATGAGATCTAGCAGGTTAGTTTGTGGCAAACCTTGCTATTTTATTGTAACAGACTTCAAGTTTTTGAAGTTCATCTTTTCTAAGGTTAGTGAGAATGGGTGCCACCTATATTAAGGTGGAAAGAAGATGGGTTTGGGCTATGACAATTCTGGTGTTTTTTGTGAAAAAGTGTTTGTTTCTGTGTAGAGTGCCAAGTTTTTTGCGTACTTTTTTAATTGTTTGAGCTATGTGAATATCAAATCTAAGTTTATTGTCAATTTCTATGCCTAGTAATTTAGTGTGTTGTGAAGGAGTTATTCAGGTGTCATTGTGTGAGGTAATTTGAAAAACATAAGGAGAGGGAGGGGTTTTGTTAGGGGAGAATACTAATAGTTTTTTTTTTTCCTTAGGGTTGAAGATTAATTTATCATTTTAGTCAGGACTCAACTTCTTGAAATGCTTTCTGGGTGAGAGCTTCTAATTCAGCTAAGGATGGGACAGAGCAGATCACAGTAGAATCGTCTGCATATTGGATGAGAGATGCATGAGTGGTGGCCAGATGGAGGTTGTTGGTAAATAAAGAGAATAGAAGTGGACCTAATATGGAGCTAATAAGGGTGATATGGTCTTTTGCCATGAGACTGCTTGTTGTCTCCCTGTAATATAGTCTTTGAACCATGCCAATGAGGAGTTACTGAAGTGAAGGTCTGATAGGGTGTTAAAAAGATGGGAATGGGAGGCCATATCAAATGCTTTAGAAATGTCCAGGAAGATGGAGGAGGTATACAGATCATTGCTCTTGTGAAGATTTATGGTGTTAGTAAATGATATCAATGCAGTCGTTGTGCTATTGAAAGGCCTAAAACCATGCTGGGTGTTGGTGAGGAGATTGTTATTAAGCAGATAGGCAGATACTTGTTTATGAATTACTCTTTCTAGAATTTTAGAAAGTGGGGATAATATTGCTATTGGTCGGTAGTTGTTTGATTCATTTGATGGGCTGCCTTTATGGAGGAGTATAATATAGGCTTTTTTCCAGATGGATGGGAACTGTTGTTCAGCTATTGATCTGTTGATCAATATGGATATAGGATATGCAATGACATCTGCTGTTAATTTAAGTATTCTGTGGGTAGATTGTCACCTGCAAATATTGTTGGCTTTAGTTTTTTCAGGAGTTTTTAATGGTATCTATGGCAACCAGTTGGAGTGAGAAGGTGGGAGTGGTAGTAGGTGAGGGGAGTGAGGAATTGTTTCTTGGTGGGGTTTTTTTTTGATAGCTCCAGGATGGTTTCTGTAAAATATTTGTTAAACTGAGTGGCTATATTTTCTGCATTATTATTATTGGTATTTGGGGGAGAGGTTCCTATTTTGCCTGAGTTAAGGATGTTATTAATTGAGGACCAGAATTTTTGTGGGGTTTTGTGATATTTGTCCTGTATATTGCTGTAGTAGTTAATTTTATCTTCTTTTGTTTTGTTTTATTTTTTTGGGGGGTTTTTTTCTTTATTACTAAGTTCCTGGTAAGTTTGAAATGTGAATTGTGAATCGGGATCTATTTGTTTTCCAGGAAGACCGTGCTTTGTCCCTTAACCTGAAAAGATTTAGTGTTTCTTTTCTTAACCAATGGGTATAGTTAGATTTAACACATATAGTTCTGATTGGTACTTGAGCATCAAGAATGGAGAGAAAAGTGGTGCTGAAGTGTTTTATTGCATCATGTAGGTGTAGGGTTTTTAGGGGTGACAAGTTACAATGTTTCAGAGTGTCTAGAAGTTTATTGGGGTTCAGTTGTTTTTTTATTTATTATTTGTAGCAGTACAGGTTGCTTGGTTTGTATTACTTTCTTTCGAATTAGGTAAGTGGGCGAGTGATCACTGAGGCTGTCAGGTAGACTGTAGGTCTGTTTGTTAGCATCCAGTCTAGGGTGGATTGCCTATCAGAATGTTTGTGAATTCTAGATGGTACCTGCATGAGTTGAGTGAACCCATGAAGGTTAATATGATGTTTTGGCTATAGAGAGTTACACTCTGCCCAGTCTATGTTAACATCCCCATATAAAAAGTGTTTCTTGAGGAAGGTTATTGCTATACCAGTGTAGTAAGTTTTCCAAGGGTGAGGTATTGTCTCCTGGTTGCATGTACAGTCCTATGATATGTATTTTTTGAGGGGTTGATTTTTAGTCTGGCATGCAATATTTTGGTATTGTTAGCTTGAAAGGGTATCTCAGGAAGGGTTTCTAAGGAGAGGTGATTTTTGTAGAGTAGGGCTACACCACCGCCTTTTTTATTTAGCCTATCTGAGCATATAATGTTGTAGCCTGAGGGTAGGATTTCTTTACTATCTGTGCTGGGTTTTAACCAGGTTTCTGTGAGCAGAGCAATGTCTGGAGTGTAGTGAGCTAAGTTGGCA
The DNA here is from genome assembly GCF_019279795.1 of Protopterus annectens. NCBI lineage: Eukaryota > Metazoa > Chordata > Ceratodontiformes > Protopteridae > Protopterus > Protopterus annectens. The sequence goes on from NC_056739.1 coordinate 1,190,470,414, forward strand.
TGGATGTCATGGATTTTATTGTTTAAGCTACTGATATTCATATTTAGTATTACTAAGTCTGATTTATCAGTAGTGGAAATGGTTGATTTCAGGTTGGTATTTATTTGGTCAGAAGAGTCAGGTGATGATGTTAGGTGATTGTTGGTTGGCCCTGGGTTTTGGTGTATGTCCCTACACAGGGATAACTTAGACATAGCTTGGAATAGGTTTTTTAGGTATTTACTAATGTTTCTATCATATTTTAGGGATATACCGGTTATAGTAAAAATAACACAGTTGGAAAGATTCACACAGTTACAGAAAAACAATTCTTAACAATTATCACTATATTTTCCCTACTAATTTAAAGAATTACTATCCCTGGTCACTTACTAGAGCAAGGCAAGATGAAGTAGGTGAGGGATCCTTCTATGTCAGGTTTCCAAACCAGAGTGCTCAGTCTGACTGAGAGACTTCTCAATATAATATGTAAATATTATTTCTAGGATAGCTTCCAGAATGACATTACATCTGGTCATGTGACTATGTTTCCCACACTATCACCAACATTAGACGCTGCCAGGATTTTAGTACCTATTTGTTACCATACACACAGACAGAACTTTGCTAAGATCTGCTGCAGCTCCTGGATATCATAAAACAACTTTTGTTCCTCCTACAGAGCTACTAAGCCAGGCTTCTCACAGACATTTTATATCTGGCTGCAATCAGAACTGTAAGAAAATTTAATTTCAGCTGTTTTCCAAAGTTAGCTGGGACTAAGCTTAACCTCTTCTTTTCCAGTATCGTCTGTTAAAATATATACCTTTAAACAGTTACAATAATGTATGTACATTTTTTTTGCTTTCTAGCAGGGCACCCTATTGATACAATTTTAACACAAGCAACTTTATAAGTACATTTTTCAACACAAGCATCTGTGCAAATCAGTTTGGTATTCAAATAACATACAAGTCTTTACTAAATTCCAACTAACTGTGCTGGCGTATGTTACACTTCCACTGCCCTACTTTTCCTGGCATAGCTGGCAGTATCTCCCATCATCACAGCTGTAAACTTGTTAAAATACATACATGTTTACTTGTCCTATTAAGGTGCAACACTACCTCAAGGATAAATAAAAAAGGTGGGGTCAAAGTTAATGATTCATATGGTGGCAAACTAGTTTAGGAGCTCTATTCCAAAGAGGATAATCTTAATTTAATGTCCACATACTACTATACAAAAAATTATTTTTGACCTCCAATACAACTCCAGTTCATAAGTTTAAGCTAAGACAGAGACTGAGACATGGGCATCCTTCAGATAGTTTGCTGTGTCTGTCCAGACTACTGTTACAATCTCTCCATGCAGTTATAAGAGAAAAACAGCACAATCTTCATCATTTACAGCAAAAGATCAGTGCTTTTTAAATTAAAGCAGGAATAATCTCCACCTAGCAGACCTGAAGGAAAGTATGAATGGACAAGATACACTGGCATTCCTAGAGAAGAATCTCCCTCAGGCGTTACAGTTATTGTTTGGTCATTCCACTCATTATTAAAAAAGATTCACAACTCTCAGACCCTACGCTGATCCTTTTCAGAATCTAGAGAAATAAATTTAAATTACTGAACAATGCTTAAAGGGATACAATTATGAGTAAAGTCTAGAAAGAAAAGACCTTCAGATGCAAATATGCAAAATGCATTTACTGCTAGACTGTTCAAAAGAGATGACCATAAACAGGAAAGCCTTTTCGGGAATTAAGCAATTATACTATAAAATAGTCTGCTAGCCCTGTCAGCATTTCTGGCAGTACTTATTATTAAGTTTAATAAAGCAAGTCATCAATTTTTTCAGAGCAGAAAGAGCATCATCTTTTCTTCACAGCCATGTCTCAGAACATCAGGATAACCGATCATCTAAAGGACAGCAGCAAACTCATTTAAATCTGTGAAGCACAGTGGACTGTTCAAAGATAATAACCAGGCCCCATTCCCAACCGTATGGAACCATGCAGCCTGCCAGCTCTAACAGTGGTGATAATGCAGGCAAGGCAGAAGGAGACCTACCTACCTTCCTTCTAAAACATTGACAAGAAAATGATTCCAGATCACAACAGCCAATCCATGCAAAGCACAGGGAGAGATAGGCAGAGAGAGAGGGGGAGAGAGAGAGACAGTGGATGTGTAGACATAGTGCACTAATAAGAAATGAGGATGCAGCCCTTTCCTAAGCTTAGTGATGCAGGTAAATGTACTTTATGAAGCACACCAGCCAGAGCTTGACTTTGCAAGTATCAGCACCCCCAGAATTACTCAGTGTGAATAACTGGATGGTCTGATAAGAGTTCAAAGAACATAGGCAGACCCTCTGTAGATAACTTTTGTGAAGTGTTATCCCTACAGGAATACCTAAAGGTTGATGTCTTCTGTTTGATCAAAGTGGCAGCTACAAGATCTTAATGAACTGTGCCCAGCCTGGAAGTCCTGACAACTTCTATCTCACGGTATGATTTCCCTTGTTATTCCAACTATTGTTAATACCTTCATTTTTTACTATGCTCATTTGTAATCTTGATGAAGATTTTGTTATATTCTGCTATTCCTTTAAATGCAGAAGTGGGTAGAGGTTACAACAGACAACAATATGCTGGAAGCAAATAGCCTTTTTAGCTTGCCAAGGTTTGAAAACACAGGATCATTGTCACATTAAGAACTTACATGTTCTTATATACATATCAAGGGACATTAGGGGCCTCTGTTTTCTACAAAAAATATCATATATCGTATTATACAACTCAAAACAGACATATTTTAGTACAAGAATGCAAGTAAAGAAGCTGTCAGAGGACTATGCTAGGCTTGTAAAAGATTTAATTTACAAAGCTCAACCCTCAAAGAGATGCCCCACTACTTACATGTTTTAGGAAAGAGTGGCTTTTGCTTGAGCATAGGACTGGAAGAGATGGCACAAATTCTTCACCACCACGGGTATACTTACCGCAGGATCTGTATATGGTCATAATATGGACTGTTTCATTTTTAATGGCCTTATTCCATCATACAGTGAGATTAACACAGTGTTATACAATACTTCAGGGGGAGTCTTCAGCATACAGTAGGGTTCAGTCCTTAACAGATCTAACAGCAAAATCAAGAGGAACTCAAGAGCTTAACAGGCTTTTGATGAATAAATTAAATATCGTGGCTTGATAAATGCATGGAGAACTCACCACCTTGCCCAAGAAGAAGGTCTACTACCTATCCATCCTCTCATAAATGATCAGATGATTGCCTGGTTTCTGCTATCTTCCTAAGTTAATTTGTTTGATTTCATGAACAGTCTTTCAGATGTTCTGTTTTGGTCACATGTATATTTATGTATTATTTAAATAATTGTGATGATTAATTTGGTTCTCTAATGAACTTTGTATTTTTTGAACAAAAACACTTACATATACGCATTTGAATTTTGTTAAAACTGTGGTGTTATTTAAACTGACTCTCTTGGAAGATGATTTGTTTAATTTGTTTTATTGTGTGTGCATGTATGCTTCACAGTATTTGTATTTCTCTTATTCAATCCTTTTTCTCTAAGCTACTGAAACCTTCTCTGACTGGATAAAATTCCAAAATGCATTCAGAGCTAGGATCAATTGGAAGAAGTGAAGGTCTTGACATTTGCAGATGATTGATTTTTGCTAACAACAGACCCCATACAAAGTACTATGCTTTCTTGATGACCATGGAGTTTTCTCTCCAGAATTTCAACTTTAGACTCAGTGCCACAAAGACTAAACTGTTTACCAGAACTTGACAGTCTCCTACCCTTCCCTAGGTATATGTCTCTACCTTAAGATATGGGTATTTTTATTTATTGTTTTCCTGTCATATGCTAGAATTAAACACAACCAACTAGTACTTCGTAAACACAAAAAGACAGCAAAGCTTGCAGATGTTCTCCTTTTCCAAAACTTTATTCCGTAAGTGCTTTCGTAAGGGCTAGTATCCGAACTTCCTCAGACAAAGTTACACAAGCAGTCAATGACTTATATACTTATATACTTACGATATGCTAGAATTAAATTATAAGCCACTTTGAGACCACTGAGAGATTCAGACTTGTACATGGAAAACTTTTTTGTTCCTGTCTATACTAAGGTAATTCATGTTTTAAAAAAATGATATTTTGTCACAATTTATGATATGTAGCCAGGCATCTGTCTACCCAACTTACTTACACATGCTTCAGGAAAATTCAGAAGATAGCAGAACAATTTATTTTTGATGGAAAAAGGAAGAAAGATAACAGTTCATATGGAAAAGGGTGGTTAGTTTTTCTGAAGTTAGGGACATTAACTGTGGCATTAGTTCAATGTTAAATCAGATACAATATTATAATATTGTGATATTATTTATACTAGTTCCAGGCTGAATGGTATACAGAGCAAGGTTTTCAGATCATGCTGCAGCCAATGAGGGAGTTTCCTGAGCAGAGGTCGCTGTCAGAGATCAATCTTAAACCTACACCCTTTTTGGGAAGTTAATAATTCAGGGTTGGTAGTGTGTTTATAAATGAGCCAACCCTGGATTCCAATGCTTCAGGAATTGTCCACACAGACCAAGCACCCAAAGAGAGAAACAGACCTGCAGCTGCAAGTCTGACCAGTTTAAAATACATGACTATGACATTAGTAAAGAGAAAAAGTAAAATCCTCAACAATCATTAGAGATGGAATTTGCCAAGCAGCAAAACAAATGCCATCATTGCAATGAAAATAATAGCAGAAAAATCCATAGAGAATAGGGCAGAATCTGAACAGCTAAGTAGCTTAAACAGTGTTATCGGCACAAAAACAAAACATATCTCTGGGATTGGTGCAGTGGTGACATTGTCGCCTCACAGCAAGACGTTGTCCCGTTCGATTCTCAGCTAGAGCGTCTTCTGTGTGGAGACATGCGTGAATAGGCGTACCTTCGTTGAAGGTTGTGTGTCAGAGCCGGCAACTTGGCACATAAAAATCAACTGCCAATCATTAGCGGACCGGAGTTCCGCTGTGGCAACCCCTAACCAGGAAAAAGCCGAAAGACACAACATCTATGGGATTCAGTCTGTCTGGACTTTTGTACGTTCTTCTCATGTCTGCATGGCTTTTCCCTAGGTAATCCACTTTCCTCTTACCTTCCAAAAACATGCTGGTTGACTGTCGATATTAACCTGCCATTATATATATCAAACTGAAACGGTCGAGCACACTTCGGTCAAAGTGCTTTTTCACTGAAAGTCTGCAAAAAAAAAAAAAATACAACATTAAAAAAAAAAAAACATTAAACACGTTTATGCAGGGGGGCAAGCCCCTCTGCATCCTCCATGTGGGGGGCTCTACCCCCACCCCCTACTTTTATATTTTCACTCTGAGATCACACTACAGTAGGGAAAAGGGAATATTCCCTCATCCCCACTGTACTGCGATCTCAGCAACAGCCATTCTGCCATGTTTTTTTTTTTTTTTTTTTTTTTGAGCTCACTTTAGCGAAAGTGCATTTTTGGTAAAAATGCACTTGTGTGAAATTTTGCTCACCCATGTCACTCAACAGTCCTAGACCCATATATATATATATATATATATATATATATATATATATATATATATATATATACACACACACACACACACACACATTATATATATGTATATATATATATATATATATATATATATATATATATATATATATATATATATATAGCCAGGCTTATCCTTATAACTCATATTGTAACCAAAAAGGGGCTTGAGAAATATCAATGCACTCACATACTTAACAAACAAATAAAATATAAACTGCTTCCCAAAGTTAATCAGTCTTCCAAACACGCAACACTTCTTAAAGTATGTAAGTAATAGTGCATTAACGCTGTTGAAACACTGCATTTTACTGGCTCTGGTTATCTTAAGCATTACTTTCACTTATTTAAAAGGGTAGAAAAGTAAATATAATGTTTAACCCCAAAATATTAATGTATTATGTGTGCAAAACCTATCCTTGATACAGAACGTATAAGGCAATACCTCCCTTTAAATGTTTACCAGAAAAGGGTAAATGGGCATTCAATATGTGATGTCCTTTTAATGTAAAGGTGTCATAAATGGCAAAACCTGCAACTTCATTCTGCCAGTCCATGGAGGAATTGCAGCATATACCCACCAACATAAGAGTCAGATATCAAGTTATGTTTTGCACATGGATAGTGACAAACACGATTTTGATTAGGTGATGACACTAGAAGATGATGAGACAGTAATGACGTTGTTTTTTTTTCACTCGGTAGTGCAGTTTTAATAAAGGCGGCCACAGTGGTGCAGTGGTTAGCGTTGCCTCCTCACAGCAAGAGGTTCTTCGGTTCGATCCTCGGCTGGGATGCCTTCTGTGTGGAGTCTGCATGTCCTCCCTTTGGTCGCATGGGTTTCCTCTGGGTGCTCCGGTTTCCTCCCACATCCCAAAGACATGCTGTAGGTGGATTGGACACTCTAAATTGGCCCTAGGTGTCAGTGTGTGCATGTGTGTGCCTTCTGTGGAAGGTTGGGCGCTGGGCTGGCAACTCGACACTGTAAAACTCCACTGCCAATCATGAGCGGACAGGTGATCTGCTGTGGCAACCCCTAACCGGGAAAAGCCGAAAGAAGAAAAAGAAGTGCAGTGTTAATAAAACTTTCAAATTTGACCAACAATGCAACCATGTACAACCAATGGGGCAGATTTGAGTTCAGGAATGTGTAAAAAGTAAGATGAGACAATCAGATGCTGTCTAAATTCATGGCCAATGATTATGGCACCAACAGCTTCAGCTATAAATATATCTCTCAAATATGAATCTCTAAATAATTCATCAAATGTAGCATGGCCACAGAAACATGCGAGAAATATGTAGCACCGCCCCATGGATGGGTTTTCTCTATTCACAACCAATAACAGGCTTCCCATTGAATACCCCACTTAAGAGACTCCTTGCCAGAGGTCCCCAACCCCTTTTCTTACAACTCTTGCTGAGGTTTATTGTAAATAATATATATTACAGATGTGTATAACCTTTAAGCTGTTTTCCTTAATAATTGTTTCTCACAGATGTGTACTTTAATTATACATTTGTAATCTTTCACAATGTAATTCTTTTCTGGACTGAGACCAAACTTGGTCACTTGTGATCAGTGCTCTACCCTAGTTAACAAATTTTAAATAAATAAAATAAAATAAATAAAAAAGGGTCACAAGTTAACATACATTTTCATGCCACACATATTGCAGATTAAAACCACATTTTGTTCTTTACTTTATCTGCTGCAGGATTTACAAGACTTAAGTGCAGCTCATATATCTATTATATTCTGATTCAGCAAACAGTGGAATATTTATATTTAAACCTCACAGAGCAAGATAACAGTAATGTCTGGTGGTTAGTCAACACAGCTGTTCTAGGTGGGATCGTGGTATGATATGATATGATATGATATGAACTATTACCACATATCAATGGGGGTTACAGCATGTTGCAAGTTACAGCCTGTTCCCCTGAAATATTATACACCATTCCAGTAGAGAGAACTTACTCTACACTGGTCTAATATCATTATGATTGGTTTAGTCCCTCTGTAGGTTTTTCAAGAGGTAATCATTATTTGTTACAAGTCATGCGCTTACAATGTGACTTACTACTTAAACCAATGGCTTGTTTCTAATGTCTGCATCTAGCCAGTCGGTAATACCTGTGGTGACTGATATGACAAGGATCCAGATCCTACTGTTGAAATAATAGAAAACAGTAGTGAAAGTCTTCAGTGCTGAGAAAAAGTAGCTGCATACATCTGACCTCACCATCTAGATTCCTTGGGAATGGTAGGATACTTCAACCAGACAACAGCGCACATGGAAATATTATGTCAGTTCTTCAGGAAATATATTGGAATTCCAAACTAGTACCTGTCTCTGTGGTCTTCCATTCCACTCCCCAAAGACTCACAGATATGTATTCTTCTAAAATGGTGATAGGAAGACAGTGGTATTACTTTATGTTTCTCAGATGCCACTGATAATATAAGTCCATTCCATGTCATCACAACTCATAAATCTATATATAATCCATCACCTATATAATAATACCTGACTTGTTTAGTCAGCATACACAGAGACATTCATATATGGAAAAAAAAATTAAATTGGATTGTAATATCCTATCTTACAAACGTATGATGGTAAAAATGCTTTCGAAAGAGGACGCAAAACAAAAGCAAAAAAATATATGCATGAGAGCTGGAAATACTTTTTCCTAATTAAAGACAATATTTCTTATGTATCATTAATTTATGCAGCCATTTTTCTGATATTCGATCTATCCTAGTCACTGTCACAGCATGGGGTGGGCTTGGTGTGGAAACTATCCTGGTAAGTGATAAGTTCAAGGCAGAGATATGACCCTGGATCACACAAGTGTTTATTGTAGACACACACACACACACACACACACACACACACACACACACACACACACACACACACACACACACACACACACACCACATGCATACTCATGGTCAGTTCAAACTTCAGAGGAGCACCTGTTAATCTACCTACATGTGTTGGTGGTGTGAGAGGGAAAAGAAAGCGCTTGCAGAATGCCCATATAGACATGGTGTTTATGCAGGTTCAACATAGAAGGCAGCCAGCTAAGAAGTGAACTAGGGAACCAAGCTAAACTGAAAACAAAAGGCCACTAGAGAAACTTTTGTTAAATATTAGTCTGTTTTGGCCATTCCATTAACTCAAAAGACTGTTACCTAACACAGAAAATCAACAAACACACCCATGAAAATTAAATAAAAGACTCTGATGAAATGCTTAATGATATCTTGTAACAATAAATAACTATGTTATGCTGTCTGTATTAGGGTAACAGCTGAATTAATGATGCATCTTTTATTATGAAGCATCTCTTAATTCAAAAGATCAGTAATGTGCCCAAGAGTGTTCGCTATAGAATAGTACTATTTATTAATTGCTGTATCATCTTAACATAAACTAATATCACAAAGTATCATCAACTATTCGTCATTTACCTATTATGGTTACTAATAAATCCCAGCACTATAAATGACTGCACTTAGTTTTTTACGGTTTAGTTCTATAATTATTTCATAATATTCTACTCAGAATAAAAAGAGAGAGAGAGAGAGAGAGAGAGAGTTTATTCAAGCTGTTCTCAAGTACAGAACTGCAGTAACCTGAAACTAATCCCTTGTTTTCACACTGGTGAATGCTGTAATGTCTGACCTGAGCAAAGACAGCTGCATTCCATCAAATGTTTTATGGCCTGTCAAGCTAAAAGATTTTACCACCTGATAGAAGAAAAAAAATAAGTCATCATTTTTTTCTACAAAAAGACTGAGCATATCAGGTTTATCTTTTAACAAAGGCATATGCATCTTCAAAAGATAATAAAGTTAGAAAATAGAGTTAGCTTTCTAGCAATCAAGATGTGATACACGTGTGAAAAAGACCCATATTTTTGCTGAGCAGGCAGACATGTTAAGTGTGTCGAGTAAAGCGATACAACTCTACAGAGAACAAAGGATTTAAAAGGGGAAATGTTTTGCATTCTGCATTGACTAAGCTACTCCTCTGTGAGTCCTTTACTGATTTACAATCTTGGGCTTGTTCAATCTGGCCTTTTTCCTCAGTGAAAACAAGATAAAAGTTGTGTTTTTTACACTACGGAGGTTGGATATGAGTAATGGCTCTCAATGCCTCACTTCAAGAAGATAAGTGAGTGTACACTAAATTCCCTTATGAAGATAAGTATGCACGAGTGTGCACTAACGTCCCTTATGAAGATAAGTACCTGTAAGTGTGCACTAACTTCCCTTATGAATATAAGTACCTGTAAGTCTGCACTAACTTCTCTTATGAAGATAAGTACCTGTGCGTGTGCACTAACTTCCCTTATGAAGATAAGTACCTGTGAGTTTGCTCTAACTTCTCTTATGAAGATAAGTACCTGTAAGTCTGCACTAACTTCTCTTATGAAGATTAGTACCTGTGAGTGCGCACTAACTTCCCTTAAGAGATAGGTACCTGTAAGTGTGCACTAACTTCCCTTATGAAGATAAGCACATGTGAGTGTGCACTAACTTCCTTATAAAGATAAGTACCCATAAGTCTGCACTAACTGCGGTGGTGGTGCTGCAGTAGCGTTGTCACCTCCCAGTAAGACCTTGTCCTGTTCAATTCTCAGCTAGAGCGTCTTCTGTGTGGAGACATGCGTTAATGGGTGTACCTTCATTGAAGGTTGTGCGTCAGGGCTGGCAACTTGGCACGTACTGCCAATCATTAGCAGACCGGAGTTCCACTGTGGCGACCCCTAACCAGGAAAAGCCGAAAGACACAACAACAACAACAACCTGTAAGTCTGCACTAACTTCTCTTATGAAGATAAGTACCTGTGAGTGTGCACTAACTCCACTTAAGAAGATAAGTACCAGTGAGTGTGCACTAACTTCCCTTAAGAAGATAAGTACCTGTAAGTCTGCACTAACTTCTCTTATGAATATAAGTACCCGTGAGTGTGCAATAACTCCACTTAAGAAGATAAGTACCAGTGAGTGTGCACTAACTTCCCTTAAGAAGATAAGTACCTGTAAGTCTGCACTAACTTCTCTTATGAATATAAGTACCCGTGAGTGTGCAATAACTTCCCTTAAGAAGATAAGCACCCGGAGGTTGGGAGGATGGTCTAATGGTTAAGGTGCTTACCTTACAAACACAAGGTGCAGGGTTTGAGTCTCACAAGGGATAATTGGCTAGGCTTCCAATGGCTCGCAAGGGCAGTTAGCCTGGTATGAACCTAACCTATTAAGTGCAATGCAACAACAAAGTAAGTGAGTATGCACTAATTTCCCATAAGAAGATAAGTACCCATGAGTGTGCACTAACTTCCCTTAAGAAGATAAGTACCCGTGAGTGTGCACTAACGTCCCTTAAGAAGATAAGTACCTGTAAGTCTGCACTAACTTCTCTTATGAATATAAGTACCCGTGAGTGTGCAATAACTTCCCTTAAGAAGATAAGCACCCGTGAGTATGCACTAATTTCCCATAAGAAGATAAGTACCCATGAGTGTGCACTAACTTCCCTTAAGAAGATAAGTACCCGTGAGTGTGCACTAACGTCCCTTAAGAAGATAAGTACCTGTAAGTCTGCACTAACTTCTCTTATGAATATAAGTACCCGTGAGTGTGCAATAACTTCCCTTAAGAAGATAAGCACCCGTGAGTATGCACTAATTTCCCATAAGAAGATAAGTACCCATGAGTGTGCACTAACTTCCCTTAAGAAGATAAGTACCCGTGAGTGTGCACTAACGTCCCTTAAGAAGATAAGTACCTGTAAGTCTGCACTAACTTCTCTTATGAATATAAGTACCCGTGAGTGTGCAATAACTTCCCTTAAGAAGATAAGCACCCGTGAGTATGCACTAATTTCCCATAAGAAGATAAGTACCCATGAGTGTGCACTAACTTCCCTTAAGAAGATAAGTACCCGTGAGTGTGCACTAACGTCCCTTAAGAAGATAAGTACCCGTGAGTGTGCACTAACTTCCCTTATGAAGATAAGTACCTGTGATTGTGCACTAAATTTCCTTATCCAAGCAACATACATTTGCAGCACCCAAAGTCAACATATTATGGGCAACATCCTAAGGCAGTTACTGGTTAAACAGTCCTTTCACCATGCAAACAAAGACTAAAGCTATTGACAACAGTGTTACTCAGCAGACTATTTATATGAATCTGTCATCATCATAAATGACCCCGGATACTTCTGCCTTAATGATAAAACTAATCTAAGACAAAGAAGACGATGTCTAGATCTTCAAAGTTGTAGCTGTATGACCTAGTTGCACAATACTCTTTTTGAGAGCGAATATCTTACAATGTTGCAGCTACTTAAACAATGATCACCTACCAGGACACTTCCCTCATTATCAGTTTTAGGCTAAATGCTTCTAGGAGACACAATAACTAAGGTGATTCCTCTTTCTCAGCATGTCTGTAAGCTGTGGTATAGTCTCATCAGAACTCTGCATTAGAAACAGAATGAAGACCTACTTAATCAAGTTCTTATCCAACAAGAAAAAGTAACCAAGTTTAATAAAGATCTAAAAACAGTAATAGTAAAATGCAAGTGTAGAGGCACTTTTACCCTAAGGCTTTGTCAGGCAAATAACAAAGGTAGTTCTTACTACACAATTATATTAGTAATGAACCAGTCACATGATCGAGTAGCAGTTAATGGACTCGATTATGTAATTGTCTTGTGTAAGCTTTTAAAACAACCATGTAATTGCCTTATGTAAGGTTTTAAAGTGACCATGTAATTGTCTTGTGTAAGGTTTTAAAGTAACCATTTCCTGGGTGTATGTGAGCTTTAAATCTGAAAATCCACTTCAGGTCTTCATGCTCAGTTGCAAGTCTATTGTCACCTCGCCTCAGTGTTTGTGACAATGTTTTTAATATAAGCAACTGAAAGAGGTGTGTTGAGCCTGCTCCTTTAATATGCTTATATAATGCATTGATAACAACTTGCCTCTTAATGTCTAAAAAGTGCTGACTCTTTCTTTTAATTTCCTGTCCATGAAATCAAGTCCATTAACTGCTACTCTATCATGTACCTGGTTCATTACTGATATAATGGTGTTGTAAAAACTACCTTTGTTATTTGCCTAATGAAGCCTTAGAGTGCAGGTGTCTCTGCACTTGTGTTTTACTATTACTGTTTTTAGATCTTTATTAAACTGCGTTTATTTCACCTGTTCATGGTTATGGTTACTTTTTCTTGTTGCATATCGCAACTATTTTATTAGTGCCAGACTTATTGCCACACTAATACTGTTTTTATTGGATAATAAAAGTTCTTAAAGAGAATTTTGCTAATAAATGGGCACGGAGTTCCGGCTGTTATTAATCAGCATTTATTAATTAACCCCATTAAGCCTTAGCTGATTATCCAGCTGACGTTTTTCTCACTATAGTAGAACAATCTCATTCTGTAGTAGCCAGCTTTCCTGCCAACAAACTTAAAATTTAGCTATACTGAGGAATACTGTAAGAAATACTTACATTTACTAAACAGCAATATGGACCTCAAAACGGCTTTCAGTTGAGTTAATCATTCCTTACTTCTTGACAAACACAGCACCCAAGGTGGTGGTGCTGCGATAGCGTTGTCGCCTCACAGTAAGACGCTAACCGGTTCGACTCTCAGCTAGAGCGTCTGCTGCGTGGAAACATGCGTGAATTGGCGTACCCTCATTGAAGGTTGTGCGTTAAGGCTGGCAACTCAGCACGTAAAAATCAACTGCCAATCATTAGCGGACAGGAGTTCCGCTGTGTTGACCCCTAACCGGGAAAAGCCAAAAGACACAACAACAACTTCTTGACAAACACAGCAAAGTATCCTTCTTTAATCATCTTCTTGGTGGTTTAACAACTACCTGTCCAACAGCGCTATACACATTCACTCTGGTAATGTAATTTCACCTCCCTATTCCTTCCTACTCAGGTGTCCCTTAAAAATCAGTGTTCGGTACTTTTTTCACTCTCTATGAATGCATTCCCAGCAACCGTACCTGCTTTAAACCTAAGTTTAAGTATGCTGACGATCTGCTACTATTAACAGGGTGTCCCAACTAATCTAATACTCAGTATACATTCCAGAAAAGAATGATATAAACAAATGATTTTGTTTTGCTCCCTAATAGTGATCTCTAAGTAAATAAATCTAATTGACGGGGTAATGCCATTATACATTTTGGCATCTACTAATAACCAGACCGTTATCTAGTCCCCTGTCTTAATTTCCACCATTGTGCATCTTTCACCATCACCAGTTTTGTAACCAATTTAAAACAAACATACAAAATAAAGTACAGCAGTGTGGTTTACTTACCATGACAGTGCATTTTCAAATAGATCACTGTTGGAGTAGCCATTACAGATGGGTCCTATCCCGCTAAAGATACCACACATCTGGCTACTCTACAAAACTTCAGGCATACCTCTCAAGTGTACCTCATTACGGGGAATGTACCTCATTTGGGGTCTTAAAAAGTTCATGTTCCTCGAAGTTCCTAAAAGTTCCACACTGAAATTGTCTGTCACACATTCAGTGTTAGGAATTTTTTTTAATGAAATCCATGGTAAATAGAAAGTAATCCTATTAATTCATTAAAGGATCTTCTTTATAAGTAAAACCAACATATTTTAACTATCCTATGACCTTCCTAGTTGAAGTTGTTAATAAGCCATTAGTATGCATTCCACATTTTGCCCATTTGTTCCACATTATGAAGGTGAGTGTTCCTCATTTTGGAGATGGAAGGTTGAGAGCTATGACTTCAGGCTCCTTGTTTGCCAATGGCATATCCAACCTTAGCACAACAGAACATACTTTTATAAGATGGGTGAACTCTGATGTCAAAACCCAGAGTTTTCTTTCTCAAACTAGGGAGGCTGACATTTAAAGCTCTAAGTTAAGTCTTGTCAGAAAGGTAAATGCAAGGGAAGGGAATAAACCGGTGAATGGAGGGAGGGTGTTACTGCAACAATGAACTATTCAGACATCAGCTATTATAGCAAGTAAACTATGCTCCTGTATTGTGCTTCATTAGACAGATGTTGAAGTAGCCATTACATACAGAATGGCTGGCAAAGCTTAGGAAAAATGGGTGATTGGAGAAGGTCTTGAGTCCAGGATTCCCTGAAGAACAACCTTGGCAAAGCCTGTTCTGGCTCTGGAAACAGAATTCAGCTTGTAATGTCTTTTAAAAGTATGAATTGAGAACCAAGTTTCAGTTTCTAATATAGATGCAGTTTCCACCCCTTTCCAGAAAGCCCCAAATGTAAAAACAGCTCTACCAGAATAACTCTTAATGTTTTGAGGCAGATTTTTGCCATGGTTGAAACAGCAGAAGTGAATGGAACAGGAAAACAGTCTAGACATAGTTTGTTTAGAAAATTGCCATTCCTTTTTAAACCATCATAAAATACAAAAAAGATGATTCGATTTCATGAAATCCTTGGTTTTCTCTTGGTGAAATCTCAGTTGTCTGTGAACACCCAGACAGTGAAGAATCCTTTCAACTTTGTTTTGCAGCTCAAGAAAATAGGAAAGCTGTACAGACTAATTAAGAGTAAACAGAGAGATACCTTTAGACATAAAAGGAAGTGTTATTTCTGAGATTCACCCTGTCCTTGTGAAAGATCAAAAAATGGCTGAACAGACATACTGCCTGTAATTCAGAAACCCATATAAGAAATGTTACAGCTACAAGCAAGGAAGTCTTCCAGGCTAGAGAGTCTAGAGGAGAGCTGGCTACAGGTTCAAAGAGAGGTAGTTCATCTTTCTAAAACAAAATTCAAACCTCAAGAAGGAGCCAACCTGTTTTTGCTGCTTTGATATTGAAAACCCCCTTTAAAAATTATTTGACATGAGACAAAGTGGAAAGATAGGGGGCTGACGAGAGACAAGCTGAAATGGCTGCGAAGTATACCTTTACTGAAGTGTAAACAAGGCCATAGTTGAGCAATTTATAGAGGTAATGAAGAACTATGGGTACCCCTGTTTGAGATTGGTTCTCTCCTCTGCTTTGATATCAAAGAAAATATATTTTCCATTTGGGTAAATAAGACTTTCTAGTATAATGTTTTCTTGCCTCCTTCAGTGTCTGATGCACATTCTCAGAAAAAAGGTGCCTAAAAGGGATTAAAACCCTATCATCCATACATTACATTGGTATTTTGAATCTTGGGGTGAATCAGTGATCCCCTGTCCTATGCAAGCAAGTCTTCTCTGTGAGGAGGGTTTTGGTGATTGCCCTTGGCCATTTGTAAGGGAAGGAAGAACCAGTATTGTGTGAAGCAAGAGGAAGTCATCAATAACATCCTTGGTAAGTCCTCTCTGATTTTATGAAGGACAATGGAAATAGATGAAAAGGGGAAGGTATAAAGGAACCCCCCCCCCCCCAAGGGGCTGAAAATGCATCTGCCTACCAGGCCTCTTTGCAAGGTGTCTCTCAGCAGAACTGTTCCAGCTGTCTGTTTAGACTGGGGACAAAGAAATCTAAATGGGGGTGGTGGGGGGTTCCTCACTGGTGAACTATCTGTAGGGAGGTTGGGAATCTGGCAACATAAATGCAGCTGAGAATGCATCCTCCAATACTATTAAAACTGGGGGATATTTATAAGCTTAGGGGGGGTCCATGCTGAGTAATTCATAGCATCTTTTCTGCAAGTCTTACACTTCTTTGCCCTTCCATTTGAAAAAAATCTTTGATTTTTTGTTGTTTTGTCACTGAAGGAGATTTCCTCATTAGGGGAATCTGATGACAAAGTATGCTTTCTCTCAGATTCACAACCTGTTAGGGAAGGAAATAGAGACGTATAATAAAGACCTTCATTATCTGAATCAGACAACCTCTCTTCTTCTGAAGAGGAAGGAACACTCTTCCTTTTATTAGGTGTGAAAGAGGAAGAAGCATGTAAAAAGACTGAAAAAAAGTTTGAACAGTCCTTGTGCAAAATGACATCAATCCTTCCTCTGTCCCCCTTCTGATAACAAGAGATAGAAGGAAGGGATAAATGATTTGTTTTCTAAGTATGTTTTTTTTTTTGGAGGAATGTTTACATGTATGGTCTTCGAGATTGAAGCTATAGATCTGGCCTCGATGAGCAGATCTCTTATATCTTCCCTCACAAAAAAAAAAATAAAAAATGGTGAATATCTCCTTTGTTCTCTGATAATTCACTATTTCTTTGTGATGTAAAATATCATACGTCTTCCCTCTGTGACTCTCCCTTCCCAGCTGACTCTACTAGAGGAACAGTCTGTAAGGATGTGTGAGGGTCCTAAGCCATACTGTCTTCTGAAGGGGACACATTAAAGGACCCGAGAGATGTACACTGCCAGCCTGAGAGCTGTAAATGTTCATTAGCAATGTTGTCAGCTATAGACCACATAAGAGAGGTGAACATGCTATTATTGTTACTCATCTCTCTTGTCAACCTTTACTTTTTTGTACCTGAGGGAGAAAGGTCACCGCAGGGGAAGACAATGACATGGCTGCCCATGCTACTTCCTGTGCAATTCTGTTCTCAAGAGAAATAGAGAGAGTTACGTCTACTCCTCATAGTCTTTGGAGTAAAAGACTGACAAGCAGGGAATAACAAGTCATCTTGTTCAGCACCCATATAAAGCACACAGCTAGAAGAGGAGTCTCTGTAGGCAATTTGGCACCCACAACTACACCTGCCCTTTCTGACAGGCATAAGGAAATATTCTGAAAAAAAAAGTTCTTATGGAAAAGGAAGGGTCTGCAATCCAATGAGGTGCTTACCTACCTGAAGCTTGGTGCATGGTTACACCAGACACAAAGCTGACGAGACTCTGTATACACATACAAATGGCAAGAAAGTTATGAGTTTTGGCACATCTATATGTCCCTCTTATACTAGCATGTTCTCCTGTTCTAAGGGCAAGCGTACAACCTGCACGTAAGGACTCTGAAGTGTTGTATAATAGCCTGACGTGTGTTATTCTTAGCAGGATATGTAACTGCTACTTCAACAGTCGTCTAAGGATGAGCGTCGTATCTTCTTCCTCTTGAGACACATGAATCAATAGCAAAAATATATTTATTCCAAAGACTGAATATGTACGACCCTAGCAATCTTAGCAACTCCCAGAACCTTCTGCTCCTGCAATACACTCCACACAAGATTTGGTTATCATTTCTCTCACAGACCATTACCCCACTGCAACTTTTAATGTCTGCTGACACTCCCCAAATCCCTGTAAGAGCTGCCTTGCTTGTCTCCACTTTCATCTATGAAGTGTTTTTTTTTAGTATTTTTTTTCCTTCCATTAACCACCAAACTCAAGGTTTACATTGCTTGATGCCCTCATGTGTTCCATGCTTTCAGTGTTCATAGTATTTATCATTCACCCCTTCACCTCTCTATCTCTAAAACAGCCTTCTCTAAATTTGCACCTGCTATCTGGAATTTGATCCCCTTTAACACTTGATGCAGCTCACTTTTGCTACCTTTTAGATGAACCCTACTCCTTACTTCACAACACTACTTACCGCCTTCATCATTAGCACCCTTTTTCCCCATTTTCTACCTACCCAGGGTCTGGGTATCCCATCAACTGTTGTCACATCTCTCAGTTCTCTGGCATTCTCTTACCTTCTTTCAGAGTCTGATTGCCTCAGGTTTCTCTCGATTGTCTCAGGTTTCTCTCGATTGTCTCAGGTTTCTCTTGATTGTCTCAGGTTTCTCTCGATTGTCTCAGGTTTCTCTTGATTGTCTCAGGTTTCTCTCGATTGCCTCAGGTTTCTCTCGATTGTCTCAGGTTTCTCTCGATTGTCTCAGGTTTCTCTCGATTGTCTCAGGTTTTCTCTCAAACAGTCCACCTCTTTGCTGGACTTCCTTGTTTCTCCCTTCCTTATTCTCTCTCTCCCAGTTCTAATGCCCCTGATCGCCTTCTGCTTTCCTGCACATGTGCCAGAACTAGTGTAATCTGTTCTCTTTGAGCTTCTCTGCAGTTGGAGCTACTTTGGCTTCAACTCTAATGTCAGTCATTCCATCATTTGCTCCACACTGTGTATCCTATAACCCACTTCAGGCATTTCTTCTCTATTACCTCTAGATTCCTCAGCTGCACTGCCTTCACTACTCAGGTTTTTATACCACACAGAAGCACTGGATGCAACACTTTGTACATCTTAATTTTCAGCTTCTTTGGCATTCTTCTGTCACACACTACCCCTGACACTCTGTAACAGTTGACTGCAGTCCATCTCATTCTAGATTTGTCCTTCTTGTTAAGATTCCACTTCTCCTCAACCATACCTCCCAGATACGTGAACATGCTAATCAGCTCCACTATCTTCCTTGTGTCTCGATTGTCATCTTCTTCTGATTCCCCACTGTACTCAATTTCATACCACGTGCCTTCACTTTTGCATTGTCTTCCTCTACAATTTGCTGAAGTTCCTTTTCTGAGTCTGTTTATAATGCCGTATCATCTGCACACAGCAGTTTTCTTGATCTGGCCCTTCCAAACTATTTGATAATGCAGTCCATCACTACTATGATCAGCAGTGCACTAAAAAATAAACCCTGGTGACCCCCATTCCCATTTGTGTCACTGAGTCCTTATACAGTTCCTGTCCTAATTCTACAAATCTTTCAGACAATTAAAACCATCACAGGACTACCCAAAATCAGCTTTCTTAGGACCTTGTCATACGTTTTCTCCTAGATTGGGAATGCTCAGTTGGACCCTTCCATGTCTCTAGCTTTTTCTCCACTATCTGTCTCACTGCAAAAATTATGTCTAATTTGTTGTAGTTGTAATTATTTAAACTGTAGATGTTTTGTTTTATTTTTGAAGATTGCAAAAATTATTGTTCTTAAAATGTTTTGTAATAATTTGGAGCTTTTCTCCCCAGGCCTCCTCTGAAAATGGGCTTCTGCAGTCAGACTTTCCTAGTAATCAACTATCAGTTAAATAATAAATAAATAAAAACATCAGGTTGGTTGAGTAGTATCCTGATTACAATCCAAACTCTTCTGCTTTATACTTCTCTGCATATGTTTTATCTATCAGTCTAGCCAGAACTTGCGTGCAGTGTGACAGGAGTTTGATACCTGTATACTGTCCACAACAATGAATTTCCCCTTTGTTCTTGTACACTGGCACTAGAATTCATATGGAGTATACCTTTCTCTCCATACAGCTATGAGTAACCTCAGGAAACATTTCTTCTGTAACTCACCCAACATCTTGCTCATATCTGCTGAAATGTCATCCGAGCCTGATGTTTTCCCTGACTTCATTCTCCTTACTGCTGTTTGTACTTCTTCAAGGCTGAGTTCTTTCATTGTAGGCTGTATATAGGACAGAATAGCTTTTGTGGCATTTTCTTTATTCAGAAACTGCTAGAAGTGTTCCTTCCATCTGCTTTTGATGTGTTGTTGCCTGGTGAACAGGTTGTTGCTTGCATCCCTTATGAATGCTGTTTGTTGACTGTCTTCTTTATTTTTCTGTCTTTGTATTCCAACTTGATAGTCACCTGTTGAGTCACTTTCCAGAAGCTGGTAGAGTGTCTGTGATACCTTGTTACCTTGTTATTTACTGCTGTGATTGCTGTCGTAGTCTGTTAGCCAACCAAGTCTAACTCTAATTGCTGCTTCTAAATCTAACTGCGATGCAAAGTGACTTGCCTCATTATTTTATTTGCATTCTGTTTCAGCTTTTTGGCATTTTCTGTCTACAGTTACCGGTCCTAATAGTTTCTGTTCTTATTCTTAAGTGCGCTATATATTACCTGATATTATATGTTATCTTGACATTTTGAATACATAGTGTATCCCAAGAATACATTTTTTATCATTTATTTTTATTATTTTTTTGTAAATGACTACACTTTCGTCTTATCTGATATGCCACTTTTGGGACATTTTTAAATGCATTTGTATGTACTGTATACACTTCTCATGACATAGTTTAATTATATTAGTATACATTGATAACTAACAGATGCATACATGTGCACACTTGGCAATGGTCCTACTGGGACAGACAATCTATTCCTGGACATAACACTATTGTTTTTGTAGCAGAATGGCATTTGCTTTACTTGTATATAACCAGGCAATTTTCTTTTAAGTGATTAGTCCTGGAGCTTTCCTTCTTGAGGCTCCCTTGTAAATGGAATCTGACCCTGTGGGGCCAGCCCTTTTAACAAAAAGATATAAATAAATATCTTACTAAACTGTGAACTCTTCAAAGCCATTAAACTGTACATAGCCTGGTCAACTGAACTAGATGCCTGGAATGACAAATCTCAGCAAGACTGAATCTAGGCTTCTCATTCAACTTAAAACTAAGCTTTTAAATAGTATGTGAAGACATTAATCTTCAGAAGAAAACATAAATGCTTTCCTTAAAGGAATATGATAGGCAGGACAGGCCCCATGATTAAGTACCTAGTCAGTCCAGTCAAAAACTTACTTTAACCCACACCTTATCTGTCACTTGTTTTCTTTTGTTCTCATCAGTCCCAGTGAGTCAATGGTCTCTCAAAGGGAATATGCAGAGTGAACTGCTGCGGTGGTGGTGCTGCGGTAGCGTTGTCACCTCACAGTAAGACGTTGTCCTGTTCGATTCTCAGCTAAAGCATCTTCTGTGTGGAGACATGCGTGAAGATTGTGCGTCAGGCCTGGCAAGTCGGTACGTAAAAATCTACTGCCAATCATTAGCGGACCAGAGTTCCGCTGTGGCGACCCCTAACCGGGAAAAGCAGAAAGATACAACAACAACTCATTAGTGATGTATTATAGCAAGATGCACATTACAACTCGCAGCCTGGGCGGGCACTATGTCATATACGGTTACATTACATCATATCTCTTTTCATTTATCAAGGCTTTACAGTATGTAGTCAGGGAGGGTATTGTTAAAAAACAGCTTGAGCAATGAATAATGTGTAACACATAAAGACTTTCATGGAAAATATAGTGAGGCAGTTGTGGAAGCAGAGTGCAGTAGGTTTGCAGACTATGGTGTGTTAGTGCTGAATACACCAAGAATGGCATTCTAAATAAAGTACTGTAAAGCAGCAATGAATTTTAAAATATATAACAGTATAACAGAATTTAACCTTATATTGACTATAACTAGCTAGAGGATAGTGGTTTCAGTATAATGTGTATATGTGCATGTGTCAGAGGTCGCGTGTGTGTGTGTGTGTGTGTGTGTGTGTGTGTGTGTGTGTGTGTGTGTGTGTGTGTGTGTGTGTGTGTGTGTGTGTGTGTGTGTGTGTGTGTGTGTGTGTGTGTGTGTGTGTGTGTGTGTGTGTGTGTGTGTGTATACGAGTGCTTGTGTGAGAAATGAGTGTGTGTGCATTTGTATTTAACCACATTTATAAGGTCTCACTTGCTTTTTTGTTCATTCCCACTTGCCTGTTTCATGTAGAGTGCCAGTGGTCAGAAAAAAAGACAAATGCATTTTGCAGAAAACGTAACTTACCTGCATCCTCAATACAGACATAAGACATGTGACAAGAATACTCTATAAAATGAAAAAAAGGCAAATATACTTTAAAGGTCATGCATGAGATAGCTAGATCACATAACCACTCTCTTTTATAATGAATATATGAGGTGAAGAAAAAACACATCAAATGAAACTCATTGTGGTTTGAACTTTAAGAGATGCAACTTAATATGTGTGTTTGTCATACAGTCCTTCTTTCATTTGTAAATACTGCACTGAAAATACATTTTAATTGTATTATGTTAGATGTATAGTAAAATCTGTTTTAATTCAAAAATAAAAAAGGTCTATGCCAGCTTGTCAACATACCTCTAAACCAGAATATGCAGAAGGCCCAGGAGAAGGAACATATCTGTGCCATCCTTATGTTGTTGTATTATATTGGTACTACATGCTTTGTGATGCAAGCCTAAATGTACAACTGACTGCTAAGATAAATGTTCGACACTGTAACCCCCCTCTTAAGATGGGATAATTGCTCCAATGAAGTTAGCTGGATTTTATGTTTTGCAAAAATGTTTGGAATTTTTGCAGAGAAGAAAGACCTACTTGAACACTAGCTGCTCTGAATTTAACATGTATGTAGGTACTAGCCTGCTATTGTAGAGGTGGAGGTCCCATGTACAACTGTGGAGACCCAGACTCAGTTAGCAAATTGTGCCAGAAGGCTGCTGTTTGGGGTAGATGGACTAAGTGGCATTCTGCCAGCTCTTTTTCCATTAAGGAAGGACGTGAGTTGACTTTTTTCTATACTTCCCATTGGACATTGGAGGTTGTAGTCTCTGCAGAAATTGTATGAAGATGCAGAAAGACAGACTGTAGCACAAGGTGCATGTAGAGAAATATGCATGTATGAACTGCATAGACATCAGTGCATGTTGTGAGTGATAGATGGGCATGAATGAAATGCACAGATATCACTGCATGTTCAGCATTGACAGTAGATGTGCATGAACTGCAAGGCTATCATGCATGCCATGCATGGGAGAGAGGAATGGCAGGTTACCAAAAAAACTCTTCCATGGATGGTACTTACTGGGACACTCTGATCTCTTCTACATCATGACTATGCTAACAAAGGAGGGACACTGGGATGCACTGCAGAACATCAGGGGCACCAAATGATAAATGCAAATATATTTAACAGTATAGGTTTTGAAAGCATTTTTTTCTGTGTGTGTGGAGGGGGGGGGGGGGTAAGAGAGATATACTATGTGTGTTAACATAAAACCATTATTAAAATGATCACCAGAATGGTTTGGCAGGGGTTTTGCAGTGCAAGTGCCTGAGAATAACAAGATGAAATATATTCCTTTGGTCAATATTTCTTGCATATTCATCTCAAGCAACTGTCTGAATCCTAAACAGGAAGTATGACTTTTATTTTGCAGGGAGGGGGCAGTGGTAGGTGATATATGTGTGTGAAATCAAAAACAGTTATTTATTACTGTTAAAATGATCATCAACATAACTGCGGTGGTGGTGCTGCAGTAGCATTGTTGCCTCATAGCAAGACGTTGTTCTGTTCGATTCTTAGCTAGAGAGTCTTCTGTGTGGAGGCATACATGAATGGGGCGTGCCTTCGTTTTAGGTTGTGCATCAGGACTGGTAACCCAGTACGTAAAAATCCACTACTAATCATTAGCGGACTGGAGTTCCGCTGTGGCGACCCCTAACTGGGAAAATCCAAAAGACACAAACAAAATGATCATCAACATGGCTATGCAGGGGTGTGTGCATACACCTGAAAGTGGCAAGCGGAAGCACACTGATGTTTCTGTACTTTCTCGGTCACTTATCACATTGAAGCAGGAAAGGCATATACAAAGTCTGACTATTTTTGGGAGTCTATCATAGTAAAATAGGCAAGATGAAAGCAAAGGTAGTTATGTAACTGCCAATTAAAACAACCAGTGATATGGCTTGTTGGGAAGCTTTAATGTATGTCTGAGAGCAGCAAGTTGAAATACAGTACTATGACCATAATATATTTCACATTCATAGAATGAAATATCAGTGGTGTATTCAGAGTTTGGTATTTTTTGGGTGGAGGGGTAGCAGGATAAGTAGGTTTTGTGTTTAAAAGAAAGGTAGTTTTTAGTTTTAAAATTGTCATCGTATGGCTTGTCATAGGTTCTCCATTGCATTTGTCTGTGTCTGAGGGTAGCAAGTTGAAACATATTATTATGGCTGTAATTTCTTTTATAGTCATTGCAAACATCAGAGGTGTATACAGAAAGTATATCTATTGTTGGCAGGTTGTAGGGTAAGCACAATATGTGTGTGAAAACAGAGGCAGTTACATTAATCACTGTTAAAATGATAATTAAATATGCTAGTCAGTAGGCTGCATTGTACATGCCTTAGGGCATCAAGTTGAAGTATTGTACTGTGGCCTCTATTTTTTATATTTGATTACAGTCAAAATTTAGAGGTGCACCAACCAAAGTGGTTAAACTTATGTTCTTCATCCTAGACTAAGGTGGCAGAATATTTTGACTGTACAGCAGGTATAGAAAGTGTCTAGTAGGTCTCTCTGTCATAACATAACAGTGTGTCATACAACAGAGACTCCAGAAGGTTTGAAACTGTAGAGTTCTACATTTAAAATGCATAACAACTTAATAAAAAAATATTTTTGAAGCAGGTCAACAGCCCTCCCCAATGTGGCAGAACATTAAAGACTGCAATCTATAAGATTGCTTCACTTGGAATATGGAGATATCTCTGACAAACCACATTCTTGGACTTTGCATATATTTCAGCTAGACTCCAAATTTTAACCTCAGTATTCTGAGATCATAGTTTAGTCCTCAGAATACTGACTGGCACCCATCAAAGCAGATGTATGTTGGATAATGGTAATGTGACCCCCCCCCCAACTGCCCAGAACCTTACTAAGTCTGCTACTTGGCCCCAAAGCCAAAAAAGTTAGAAACTGTACTAACATCTCTGTCTCTGTTTCTGCCTGTCTGTCTCTCTACCTTTCTCTTTCTCTTATTCTAAACTGTGAACCATAAAGTTCACCAAGCAAACTTTCATGTTTAAAAGGTGCAAACAATGAACTTTGTATAAATGAAAAAACTGATAAAGACATTTAAATATTATGGTTATCCTGTTTACAGATCTAGATCACCTCCAAAGAATTGCAAATAGCCCGTTTCATCTTAATACCAGGTATGTATACATGTTGTGTATAGTTTGATTAACAGAACAGATCTGACCTTCAAAAATTCCCTAGTAATAAAACGAATTTTAATTGGATTCTATGTTACGACCTTCGACCTTCTTTCCCCTCTTACTAACATGTTATAATATAAACGTCTTTCAAACTTCATCACAGCAGAACTTAAATGGTTTCTGTACTTGGAAAGGATGGTCAAGGAAAGCTTTGACTACTGACTTTGCATCCCCAAATCACATTTTCAGTGTCTTAGTTTCAGAGTTAATTAAAAGTACTTCTTGCAGACATTTACACTGACATTTTGTAGTTGTAATCTGCACAGTATTAATGGATACCATCCATACTGTAAAATATAATTAAGGAAACTAGCACGTTGTTCCATATTCAAATGCTACAATTATAAACACATTCAGAAACCAATGAACATATTCAGTTATTCCCCAGGTTGTAAAAATAGCAAACTAGTCAAGCATAAGCTGAAAATACAATATATATTGTAAATCCTTCTAGGCTTGAAAGACGCATCCTAATGGACATCCCACCATACCAGCTCAACAGCCGGTGTCCTCCTTAAAATAAAACAAAGAGAGACTGGGAATACAAAACAGGTAAAGGATGAACATAGAAATGAAAGAAAAAAATATTAGGCCATATTATACCTTTATTCAGTCAGATTAGTAACTTGTAAAGTTCTTTTTCACTTTGATTGTATTTTCTTAGTACAGCACAGTGATACAGAATAAGTGCTCCTCCCTCACAGCTCTTGGCTATTGTGTTTAATTCCTGGCTGGGGTACTTTCTGTTTAAACTCTTCATGACGTCTGCACCCATATTTTTTTTTCTAGGTGCCTCAGTTTCCCACCACATTCGAAAGGCGTCCTGTTAAATAAACTGTTAATCCTGTATCTTGTCAGATAAATTGGCAGTCCTCCAACTGGCTTGTACCTATGTGAGAAATGTGTTAGTTGTAAGTGGCTATGTACATGCCTCCTATAACTGACCAGCATCTGAGTATAATAATGAAGACTGGTCTTCTCTCTCTCCCTCTCTCTGCCTCAAACCTATTTCTTGTCAGAAAAGGATCTGGCTTCCCATAGCCTTGAAAAGTATAAAATCGGTATCAGTGAATATATAAATGCATTGAATAAGTAATATTTCAGCTTCTACAAGTCTTCTGACTTTGTTGGACATTTGTATGTCCTTTTCACATTTTCTTTCATTGCTGTCCTGTTTTGAGCATTAAGAGTCTCCACTTAGTTACTTCATGAAGAGGGAAGTTGAAAAAAATTAAATCTTTTGGCATCATCTTTTTTTTTTATATTATTTTTATTAATTTTATATTATTTTTTTCTTGTACCAGCAGTTCTGATTTAGATTTAATGATTTGAATAGTTGGACTGCACTTAACTTATGATTGATTTCATCTCCTAAATTAAACTGGAAGACCCCATGTGTCCTTCGATGGGGGCCCTATGTTCATATCTACTGATACTTTACTTTGGGTATATTATGATTCTCAAGCTTCTAAGTACCATTTTCCATACCAGTATTCAAAATGTACTTACATTTTAAAATGTTAATGTTTTCAGTTTACTTTGAATATTATTTCTTATACATTAGCCAAGCTGAACAATATGAATATTGTACCTTTTTCGTTTTTATAATACTTTTAATGCACATGATTTGTTTTCAAGTTATCAGAAACAATGTTAAACTTTTGCACTTTTACTGTTATGTTATCAAGCAGGTGTTTTCATGGTCATACTTTACAGATTTTTTTACTGTATTTTAAGCTATGTATATTTAATAAAATATGAGCATGTTGTTGTAATCTTTCAGTCTGCAATATACGTTGTGTTACTTCCAAAAAAGGGTAGAATCAACTTCATTACTAAGGAGTTTTTAAGTGGTCTGAGGTCCTTTATTGAATAAAGAAAACACAACTTCAGTAGTGGGTTAAATACTTTTTTATAACAATGTCTTTTTCAGATACTCCCTCAAGTTAATAATTTTAGAAGTACAAAAAGAGTATCACCTGCATCACTGGGTGTTGCTTTCAGTCTGTCAAAGATGAAATGGGATGCTACTGACCAAACGGCAGTCCTGATCATGCAAATTCTTCTGGTCAGAGTATGTTTATCACAAGTGAACTATTTATAGCTTTTCTAGAGCTCAGCATCTAGTTTAGAATCCAAACCATCATTGATAAAGGAAGTTACTTTTTAGAACAGTATTTCATGTCCATGGTTTTGTCCTTCAGATTTGATACAAACATACTGTTAGAAATTATTTATGTAGAGGCCAAACAAAATTATCACTGGCAAATAACAATAAGTGCAACAAAAATCAAGCAAACTTAAGGGAGCTAAAGTTAAGACATTAGAATGAAAAGCTGAAATGATAACTGCTGTATTCTAAGCAAAAAGACAATATGGGACCAGTGAATTAGACATTTAAGCAGTTGTCTCCATGCAGCACAGATCTGTATTGTGCCTCTGCCTGTATGGACATGTTCCCTGGAGGGAAGGATTGTTAACTCAATAACACCTATGTTGTGTGGAATGTCACACCTGTAGCAGTCTACACACATCCTTGCATTCCAAAGCATTTTCTGAAAAATCAACTTAAAAAGCATAACATACACAAATGTAAATTATTTATGAACAATAAAATCTATTAAAACTGCACAAATAGCAATGTTATCAGCAAAAAGAAATAGTTATTACAGCGTTACTAGTCAGTCTTTCCAAATTACTATAATATATTAAGAATTCACACAAATCCAGAATTATATTTTTGCTAAACATTCAAAAACAAACTGTCATAATCTGGAAACTGTAAAACCTAGACATATAAAGTTAAAGTACTATTGTTAACAAGATTTTCACATGACAGCATGAAATTCCTCCCCGACTTCATATTTATTGAGATATTTTCAAAAAAATATGAAAACATATGCTTAGTTATATAATTAATTAGCCGCGGTAGCGTTGTCACCTCAAAGCAAGAGGTTCTCCCGTTCGATTCTCAGCTGAAGCGCCTTCTGTGTGGAGTCTGCATGTCCTCCCCGCGGTCGAGTGGCATTCGAAAGACATGCATAAATGGGCGTGCCTTCGTTGAAGGTTGGGCATCGAGCTGGCACATCGGCACCATAAAAAATCTACTGCAAATCATTAGCGGACCGGAGTTCTGTTGCGGCGACCCCTAACCAGGAAAAAGCCGAAAGAAGAACAATAACATGCTTAGTTATATAATTAGGAATATAAATAACACTGAATATTGCTCAAGATGTGCAACTTACAGTGCAAATATCAAAAACAGTTTTCTTCAACTGCATTTAAGGTTTCACCTGATGCCATGCAATAGTTTTTAAGTCACTCAGTTTTTGAAATATTAAGTACATATACAAATATTGTTTATTTTCATATTACTGATAAACGACTAGAAATATCTTCTGTATAGTGTGATATAAATGGACATTGACAACAAATTGTCCTGTCTCCAGGTATGGTATTTCACAACATGCCCCTTATTCTCACGCAGGTCTGTCAGTTATGAAAATATGAACATAAATATGAAAAATATGACTAATAAGTGACAAACAGTGATTAATTTCTCCACTGCTAGACATCCCAGATTAACAATCGTTGTGTCATTTTGTTAATAAATCCTTTTCCTTTCTAATGCTGCCTATTATTAGCTGGTAAGTCACTTAGTTAAAGAAACCAGACCCAAAAGTGATTTGGACTCCATAAGGTGGTATGGAAGTTTACAAAAAATGTGCTATAGGCTCGAATGAGTTAAACAAGTTATGGAGAGTACAGCATGGGTCCCAAAGCAGAATGGAATAAATGTGGAAAAGCTGTGCAACACAAATTCACCTAGATTAGTTGTCTGCATAATCAAAGGGTTAAATTAGGATGGGGATGTGGTGTGGCCCAGCTATTGCTTGAATCACTGCATTTTATGAAATTTTAATAGAAACATTAGCCAGTCTTGGAAGTGGATAAGAGTGATAAGAGCCTAGGAACATTTTGGCTCCCTAACAGAACACAAGTACTTACAGATGATGTGTAGAATGAAGCAGAAATTATCAGCAGTGCAAAAACTGGGGGGTCAGTATTAGAAGGGAACTATGCATTTTTCCTTAAGATATAACATGCTGAATGTATGCTTAGGATACTGAAGAAAGAATGGCCAATGACTTGGCTAGATTGGGTAACTTATTTCAAGTGAATATTATTGTACTGTTTGAAAAAGTTCACTGTCCTTTGTGCAATTCTATTATGCTCTGTTCAACCCTCTCAGCTCTGATCATGAATGAAAACATTCAACAAACCAGCCTACCTGGTCAACAAATTTTGAGTGAGAGAGAAAGAAAGAAAGAAAGAAAGAAAGAAAGAAAGAAAGAAAGAAAGAAAGAAAGAAAGAAAGAAGAAAGAAAGGAAAACTGTATGTCAGAACTGTGATGATATTTGTGTCCATTGCCATTTAGGACTGATGAACATCTTATTATGCCAGATATGTTAATGCCTGTGGCAGGGCCTATCACATGATTATACATATTAAGAAGATGCAGGGTCAGCCTTAGGTCAAGTGGTGTCCTATGCATAAGGGCTCCACAGCGTTCCCCCACACCACCTGGTGCACCCTTCCTGGTCTATTTACACCATCCAGATTACTGGAAAAGCACCCCTACTAGAGCAGCGCCCTAGGCAGCCACCTAGTTGGCCTATGCCTAAGGTCAGCTATGAGAACAGGCAGTGATATTTGTTTCCGCTGCTGTTTCGGCTGATGAACATCTTATTATGCCAGGTATGATGATCCTGTGGCAGGGCCTAGTCACATGATTATATATATATTAAGAAGATGTAACAAAATGTCTCATGGTAAAATGAAAAATACATTTTTTTAAATAAAGCACCTTTATTAAATCTTCACTTTTTAAACACTGACATATATATACATATATATATATATATATATATATATATATATATATATATATATATATACCCCTGTTAAAATGCCAGGTTTTTGTGATATAAA